>NC_058403.1:71702124-71952598 GCF_002201575.2 Neomonachus schauinslandi
TGCGGGATGATCCCTGCTCAGTGCCTGAGGGGGGCTGGGGGGGGGGGCTTTGTAAGAGATGGGAAGTGTCTGTTCCATCCAGGTACCATTTGTGTCTTTTCTCCACAGTGGGACCCTGAAGACATAAACCTTGAAGGGAACAAAGACAACATGGAGATGCTCAGATCCCAGGCGCATAGGAGCTCCATGGGCCCAGTGGCCCTGACGTCTGATGAGGAACACCTCAGAGCCCCCAGTCGAGCATTTGTCAGGCACTGAGCAGGGATCATCCCGCAGTGACACGCATGGCAGGAATCTCAGCTGCCGCAGGGGCGGCGCATGAAAGTGAGGAACCAGGTGCTGTCACTGAGCTTGGCTGCTCTGCATCGTGGCTCAGAACGGAGTGAAGACTCTGGGTCCCGTGGACAGACCTGGACATGCGCAGAGTTTGTTCTGATCAGAAGTTCCCAGACCACTCTTGCTTTGAAGTAGAAACCTTCATCTAAAGGGCACTGGGCCCTCTCTTCCTTTTCCCTTCAGATTCAACCATACCCTGAATATCTGCTAGGTGCCAGGAAGGAGTTCGTCTAACAAGTAGCTCATGTGTTTGGATCTCCGTAGAGCCCCATTCTGCAAGACCTGGCTAAGCCCGGGAGATGAGAGGGGTGGGCCCATATGCGGGAGATACAGGACACGGTCACCAGTACTCATGGGACCTGGCTCCTGCCCTCCCAGTCAGCCACTTGAATTTTCTGCTAGAAGTTGGAGGTGGGACTGCTTGGTCAACCAGAAATTTGTGAGATCACAGGTGTTGAAAGGGCAAGAAAAGTGCATTGCTCTAGGTATCAGGACTTGCTCCAACCCGCCAGGGTATGTGCTGGGCAGGATTTGCAGGTGACGGGGACGGTCTGCTTCAGGAGCTAACATGAAAGCAGGCAGAGGGTAAGCGGCACCGTGGGAGGTGTCAAGTTCAAGCACAGCCATCTCATTTTAGGATTATTTTGATACTGTGATCACGGGAGAGGGGAAGGGTGGAGGGAATGGGGCCGAGGTGGGAGGAACACTGGAGTGAATAAATCATGATTGAGTTGAAGCATCTCACTGTGGAGCACAGAGATGTCTGAATCCCAGCACAGCCACAAAAGCCAGCCATGAGGGCAACTGAGACACATGAGGACACACAGCTCTGCTCCTGGCTGGCCGCTTGGAGCCTGTGTGACTCAGTTGCAATTGCCCAGTTTCTCCAAAGGGGTAGTGCAAATCCCAGCAGCATGAAGAAGGGGGAGCCTCAGGGAAGCAGGTGGGTTCCACAGATCTCTGTGGAGATCCTAATCTTTTGAGTGGCCTCTGAGCTAGAAGTGAACTTAAAGCCACCCTATTTATTCCCTTTATCCAATTGCTTTGATCCCTGGGTGTCTTGTAATGGAGTTTGCTAAAGCCAGTTTTGCTTTTTTTTTTTAAAGATTTTATTTATTTATTTGACAGAGAGAGACACAGTGGGAGAAGGAGAAGCAGGCTTCCCGCCGAGCAGGGAGCCCGATGCGGAGCTTGATCCCAGGACCCTGGGATCATGACCTGAGCCGGAGGCAGACGCTTAATGACTGAGCCACCCAGGCGCCCCAAGCCAGTTCTGCTTTGTGATCTTAACCACGGAAGCTGTTCTTAGAGAGAAGATGAAGATTTGAGTGGGGGATGGGGTAGAGAGCACATTCCAGATGAAATCATACAGAGGATTGGACACAGGGAAGGATGGAATCCAGTCCAGGAAGGAGGACTCTGATGTGGCCGGGATGGATGGTGCAGTCTGGGCTAGATGGTAAAGAGGCTGGCAAGGCATCAGACGTGGAGGCAAGGGAGTGGACACTTAATACTTGGTAGCCATGACCGATACCAGAGTAGGAAGGTGACTGACATGACTCTGGTAGGCCACGGCTTTTCAGGAAGCAGAAATGTAGTCATGGGCGTAGTATGAATATGGAGAACGTATTTAATTGGAGTGATAACGGCAGGGCAGGAGGGCTCATCTTTAGAAAGGCAAGAAGGCACTGGGTTAGGATACCATCTCTGGAGTTTACCTTTTGCATATCCTCCCTCTCTCAAGGGGAGGCTGGCCCATGCTCCCGAGGGCACCAGAAATTGGCTGGGTCCTGATGGAAATGGCCATTGACCCAAGAACATCAAACAGTCTCACTGATTTGAGCAGCACAAACTACCTGAGTCCCAGAGGTTGTCTGACTCCCTAGTTCCCATCGTCCCAGCCTTCCTTCACAAACCAGTTCCCCATGTTGTGGTCCAGTCTTGTCTCAAAGCTGAATCCCAGTCTCTTCAGCCAGAGTGAACTATTAAACTGAAAATTCTGGAAGCCAACTTTGGCCTCCTTGTTCAATAAGAATCTGCCTGTTATGCAAAGCTCTGGAACCCTGGAGCCTTTGTAAAGAGGTGCCAATCAAAATGCCTTTCTCCTAGTCGGAGAATCCCTGTCCTGGGCCTCCACTGCAGCTTCATCCCTGTCAGACCAGGAGGATAACGGGAGTTACTAGCCCTGAAGACTCACAGTGAAGGGGGTTACCTATAAGGGGAGAGGCTGGGAAACAAACTGTAACCATCTCCTGCCTGCTCATCTGGATGTGAGTGACGGCATACTAGGGCCTCAGTTGTGCTGCCTATTATCTGCATGGCTTGGAGCGTGTTACCTAACCTTTGTGAACCGAGGTAAACAGAATCCCTATCTACAGAGCTTGTTGTGAAGACTAAGTAAACCAACAGCCATGAACTGCGTAACACACAACGCCTGACTCTCAAAGTAGACCTTGAAAGGGATTTAGTTTCCTTTCTCTCTATACTTCCTGGCCACTTATGTGCTGAAAGGCTGTTAGTAACCAAAAATATCAGACCCACAAATAGAACGGTCTTCAGAGGTTTGAATCCCCTCGACAATCCTTATAAATGATTAGCCCCCACTTAAGCTCTTCCAAAAAAAAAAAAAAAAAAAAGATTTCACTCTTTTATATTCCAAAGTCTGTATCCTTTAGGGAGAGTTCTGATCACTAAGACTTTCTTAAAATCCTGTCTAGATCCAGAAGAACCACGATCTCCGTATCTCCTGCCAGCACTTCAGTATGCTGAAGAGATCTGTGAGCAGCACCTGATGCCACACTCAACATCATGTTTGTTACCATAGGGTATGAGCTCCTACAGAGTAAGAAGAGGTACTCAGCCAAGGCGCATGGCTGGGCTCTAGCTCCCAGATCTGATTCAGTGTGATCCTTGTCAAGTCATTTTGCTTTCCAGGTCACAGTTCCCTCATCTGTAAAATGAAAGTTAGGCCAGATTTCTTTCTTCCCTTTTATGAATGTGCCGGTGAATTTGTTTTCCAGAGAAGACGGACATCTTTATAAACTCTATTAAGACATTTCAGATTTACTTTGAAAATAGGATTCAATATCATATATACTTCTGTTTGGATTTTGCTATCCAATTAAGATAAAATTTGTCTTTGTAACAAGAAGGGATCATAGCATTTGACCTTTAAAAATTTTGCAGATTCCTTCCAGTACTGAAAAACCGAAAACTATACACCACCTTCTTTCCAAACTTGGGCATTTTGGTGAATTCATTTAGTTTCTTTATTAAGAGGCTCTATTATTGGCAGTTTATTTTGGTCAAGTCTCATTCTTGCTAAACCATCTCTTATATTGAAGGATATATGAAAAATATTTTCCACAGTGCGAGGAAAAGGATCTGTATCGACTGAGGAAAAGGATAGAGATGTCCTAGGAGTGTCTCAAGACTGACTTCAGAATACTTTCAAGATTGTCTCCACTTCTTTTTCTGTGCCTACTTGATCATTCTCCGCATTTTCCAACTATGCGGGCATTGCTCTACTCTTTCCGACCTTACATTGCTTTTTTTTCCCCAACGTTCAGGTCGATGCTTTGGCAGAGAAGGCTCTGCCTTGAAACAAGCCAAGATACAGCGCAATGCTGACAAAGATCTCTTCAAGTTTACACTCCTATCTGGTATTGATCCAAAGGTCACCATCAGGTGAGAGGGGCATTCTTAAACAAGAAAGAAGTTCAAGAAATGGTGCTAAATCGAATGATTTGGAGAACATCTGCTTTGCTTTTTCCTTACGAAACTCATAAAGCTAAACAAGGCACCAGGCATCCTGGACTGCTTCTTCTGGGTTGGACACCTCAACAGCGCGTTAACTTTTAAGTGCCTTCAGATTCACTCCAAACTAATCTGTTGCTTGGAGCACGCGTCATACTCTCCCGATTCCTCCGGAAATTTTCACTAGCAGCCGGCACTGGCGGCAGAGGGCCCTGCTCTTCCCTCCCGGGGTCCTCAGGGTCTGCAGCTGCGATTGCAGCAGGGCTTAGTCCCTGTGGGGGTCAGGGGCGCTTGCCCCTCTTCAAGCCCTGCTGGCCCGATCAGAACTGAATCCGGCCGACCTCTTTCCCGAGAAGCTGCAAAGCCCCGCAGTCCCGCGGTCCGCTCAAACCGCCGCCCGGACACTTCCGGGAAGACCGGCACCACGCGGCTCAGCGCGTGCGCACTCCGCAGCCACCGCCTCCCGCGAGTCCCGCCGCGCGCGGGTTCCCGCCTCGCCGCGGCCGCGCCCGGGGGTCGCCGGCGCGCGGGAGTCAGGAGAGCGGCTGAGCCGGGGCTGCTGGTGTGCCGCGGGGATCGTGCTGAGATGATGTTACCTTGCCTAATGTAGTTAGACCACTTGACATCCTCTATGGTGTACTGTAAATCACTCTCGTCTTTGCTTTTAAATACACATTTTTTAAAAATAAAGATAGGGTAATGGTTTGTTTTTGGTTTTTTTAAGAATCAGGTTGTAGCAAAACGTTTATGAAGAAAAACAGCAGTGCCCTGCTCCTTCCCTCCGCCCTTAACAGCCCTGCTTCTCAAGCAACCATCCCTTTTTTCTCTCTCTTCTTTTTCCTTCTCTCCTCTCTCTCTCTCTTTCTCTCCCTCCTCCCTTCCTTCCTCTTTCTACCAGTTTTAACTTGCTTGTTCTAGTAGTTTTCTCACTAGGTTTGATTTCAAACATGCTTTTTGGCTCTCAAGTTGTAAGAGTATACTTTTTTCTCTTAGCTGGACTATCTCCAGCTTCCCCGAAGTACGGGCTAATGAGGCAGAGCAGCTCCACCTGTGTGTTGAGAACTATGTATTAAGAACTGTCTTCACGGGGCGCCTGGGTGGCTCAGTCGTTAAGCGTCTGCCTTCGGCTCAGGTCATGATCCCAGGGCCCTGGGATCGAGCCCCGCATCGGGCTCTCTGCTCAGGGGAGAGCCTGCTTCTCCCTTTCCCGCCTGCTTCTCCCTTTCCCTCTGCCTGCCTCTCTGCCTGCTTGTACTCTCTCTCTCTCTCTGTCAAATAAATAAATAAAATTAAAAAAAAAAAAAAAAAAGAACTGTCTTCACATCCTGCGGGTTGCTGTGGGATCCTCCAGTGCCAGAGCCCCATTGGTTACATGGTGATTCCCTAAACTAGCTTCCAGCTTCTGAATCCAGCCTGGTCCAATTCACATATTCCTCCTTCAAGGCAGCCTGGCAAGTTCCACTCCTCTACTCTGGACTTGACCTTACCCTTCATCCTGTTAACCTTTTTTTTTTTTTTTTAAGATTTTTTTATTTATTTGTTTGACAGAGCACAAGCACAAGCAGGGGGAGCAGCAGGCAGAGTGAGAGGGAGAAGCAGGTTCCCCACTGAGCAGGGAGCTGAGGTGGGACTTGATCCCAGGGCCCTGGGATCATGACCTGAGCTGAAGGCAGATGCTTAACCGAGTGAGCCACCCAGGCGCCCCTGTTAACCTTTCTTCCTGCAGGTGTCTTAGTACTTGGAGCATCTCCAGTGCAAGTTTGAGGGATTTTGGACACCCACAACTGGACAAAGGGCCCTCATCCACTGCAGCCTTTACCAGAGATAGCCTGGCCATAAAAGAGCTATTCCATAGGCCTTTCCCTCTGACTAGTAATTGCACTTTGTGAATATGTCTATCCCAAAGCTCTGATTTGTGTGATACCTGTTCAAATATAGGCTCTTGGGCTCGACCCCTTGGTGATTTCCTAGATCTGGGCAAGGCCTAGCAATCTTTACCAAGCTCCTCAAGTGATTGATTCTGTTACAGATGACTCAGGACCACCCTTTGAGAAACACTGCCCTAAGGAAATTGCTTTAAAACTGATCTATCTGGGCTCCTGGGTGGCTCAGTGGGTTAAGTGACTGCCTTCAGCTCGGGTCATGATCCCAGAGTCCTGGGATCGAGTCTCACATCAGGCTCCCAGCTCAGCGGGGAGCCTGCTTCTCCCTCTGACCCTCTCCCCTCTCATGCTGTTTCTCTCTCTCTCTCAAATAAATAAATAAATAAAATCTTAAAAAAAAAAAGACAATCAGAGCCTTAAAAAAAAAAAACTGATCTATCTGCATGAGGTGTTCTCATAAAACTATTTAGAACAGGAAAAAAAAAAAGAATGTGGTTAAGTCCCCATACCCCACTGTTGGGAAAGATTAGACATTATACTTTAAGGAAGCAATGATATTTTACCATTAAATCTAAAAGATTTTTTTTAAAAAAACCTAAAAGATTATAGAACCATAGCTGGAGTATTAGACCTGAATTACTTGAAATCATCTAGTTCAGTGGCTTGCTCATTCTCACAACATGAATTCCCAGTTCTAACATGGTTTAAAAAAATCTACAAAAGACAATTTCAAGTAACAAAAGTAGAACACCAGAGAGTGTGCCACTATTAGCGATGATTTCATTTTATTTTTTTCGCAATTATTTTAAGAACATTGTTTACTAATAGGATCAGAAGAGCCTTATCAGTCATTCTGTCTTTCCGTTATAAAGGGATTATGTGGATTCAAGTAGTAGCTACTTGACTGTGGAAGCTGTTAAATACATCCCCCCACCTAAAAAATATCTCCCCCTAAATTCCCTTTCCTTTGAAGTTTGCAGCATAAACACCTTTGTTTCAAGAGAAACCCCATGGCTCAAGCAGATGATGCAGTTCCAGTTCATTGCCAAGCACGTCCTCCAAGACCAGATAAAGGTAATGGGAGACCAGATAGTAACTACTCCCAAACGGGGAAAATAAGCAGGAGAGAGCCCCTGGGAGAATATGACAGCCACGTTGTTATTTAAAAGCAGGACAGGAAAATTAAAAGGACAGAACGTTTTTAGAGTTCTTAATATAAATAAGAAAAGAGGCATATGAAAAAAAAAAAAGTAGGGATGCTTGGGTGGCTCAGCCTGTTAAGCTGCTGCCTTTGGCTCAGGTCATGATCCCGGGGACCAGGGATTGAGTCCCTGCATCGGGCTCCTTGCTCAGCAGGGAGCCTGCTTCTCCTTCTGTCTGCCACTCCCCTTGCTTGTGCTCTCTCTGTCTGATAAATGAATAAAATCTTAAAAAAAAATGTATAAGTAACTTTGTCATGGGTATGTTTATGAATTTTATACTTTTAATGCTTTCTACACTTTTTCAGTTAGTATATATCTATTATATAATTAGACAAAGTAAAGAAAGTTATAAATACTTATCTGCTCCCCCAAATAAATTCTGCATAAACATTAGAAAAGGAGGAAATTCATACGTAACTGCACTGTGTATTGTGCATGCGTTTTTATCTTGCTCTCTGTGTGTATGTAGAAATTCTATTTCCTTTTTACTTTTCAGTATTTTATGCCTTTTCTATAGTGAGTATGGTTTTTTTTTTTATTTAGGTAAAAACAAAGTGATCCACCATAATAATAATTGTTAGGCAAGGACTTCAATAGTTGCTAAAAGCACCGGGTTGAAGGTTATTGGGAATATTCACAGGGTCTCAAATATCACCCCCCAAATTACTTTGTTAATTACAAACGGAAATGGGTTTCTTTACAATAGTGAAATCTGGAGGATATCGCCTCGACAGAATAATCACATTCACATCACCAGAATGAGACAAATTGACATCACGTCCCTCCTGATGTAATATCCTGAGCAGGATACAACACCACCTATGAAATATTCTTGCCAAATATTGTGATTGGAATCTACTTTTGAGGAAACAATTGGACAAATCCCAATTGTGGGGCATGCTACAAAACAACTAGCTTGGATTTTTTGAAATGTCAGTGTCATGAAAGACAAAAAAATAAACACTAGAGAACTGTTCTGGTATGAAGGAATCTAAAGGGAGGGATAGGCTGGGATGTGGCATTGTTGGGATAATTGCAATTTCAATGTGTACGGGATATTAACTAACATTGTTTCATTTTTTGAGAGGGATAATACTGTTATGGTTGTATAGGAGAATGCCCTAGTCTTAGGATATACATGCCAAACTCCTTAGGAGAGAAGCATCATGATTCAGCAACTTTTCAATGGCTTGAGGGGGCTGAGGAGTATTTATTTTTAAGGTGTACCTGTATATGGAAAGAAAGAGCTAAAGTAAATGAGACAAAATGAACAACGAGTGAATAGAGGTGAACAGTATGTATGTTCGTTGTATGATTTTTTCAACTTTTCTGTAGGTTTGAAGTCTTCCCGCATCAAAAGTTGGGCGGGTGTTGGGGAGGACACAGGAGTAAAGCCTCTCACAGTCACCCCCACCAAGAGACAGCTGTCCGGCTGTCCAGCTGTCCAGCCCACTTGCCAGTGGAGGATCCTGAAGCCTCAAGGCTTTTCGAAGCAACCAACCATATTACTAGGGACTGCTTTTCAAGCAGCTTCCCGGTGTGGCTAGAGTCAGAGCCGGCCAACTGTGGGATGATGTCAGGACACAAAGGATGGACAGATTCCAGTTTGTCTGGTCCTGAGAAAAAAAATAGGTCCTGTATCTTCGACAGCCCTGATAAGGCGCCTCCAGGGATATGAGTAATGGTCAGCCCCAGGGGATGAACCGGGGCTAAGAAAGCTGGACAATGGAAAGCCCTGAGCACCATGACGAGGAAATTCTTCCCCTGAATTGCCTTTTCCTATTGAGATAAGATAGTACACAATAAAGGGCCAGGCTCAGAAGTGCTGCCACGGCTCCCAGCGGGAGCAGCCTGCTCGAGGTCCTGAGCACCCGGCGCTGGCGGCGCCTGGGAGGTCGCCAAGAGGGCTCGCCCTGGCCTGCCACGGGGCAAAGTCATTGACCTTGGACGCAGAAGGCCTGCGGGCACGTCCTGGTCCCACCACTCCCCAGCTGTGAGACTGATTCCCGATTTTCTTGTCCCTAGGAAAGTTCACTCCTCTCCCACCTGCCTCATGGGTGGGCTGCAAACACTGAAAACCAACCGTGAATGGCCTTTTCAGCCCCTCCGGGCCAGTGAAGTATCCGTTATCATCATGACTTTGTAGGCGTGAAGCAATTTGTTTTGTAGCTCTCCCCCCTTTCCGGGTCCAACTCACCTGGATGTCTTTTAAGCCTTGACTGCATTTTTATTGTGAGATTGTATGAGTAAAGCACCTTTAAACTTCTGAGGAGGCCGGATTGAGATACTTTGAGATGCTCCCTCTCTCCTGAGCAAACCAAGAATGGCAGAAGATGTCACCCCTTTGATACACCTTCACCAGAAAATAGATCCCCACAGACAAGTGTTGTGCCAAGTGAGGAGCAAGAGAGCCTCGGAGCTGACACTGGGTCGGGGTGCTGCCCGGGAGGGCAAGCGGGGCCACCTCTCAGTCCGAGATGTGGGCTTTGGCTTCTCAGGTGCAGTAGGGCAGAACTGGGAGAGCGGAAGGGGAACAGTGCCTCGGACTGGTCTTCAGGGGGGAGAGGACTGAGCTGAGTGAGGAGGTGTATGCGCCGAGCTCCCGGACACCGGAGTGACTCCAGCCCAGCTCCACCACCCTGCTCTCAAAGAGGCTTTGGGCAAGAGAGATCAGGTGATAAGCCAGGGTTCTTCCAAACTTCAGAACCTGAGCTACTTTTGTCTAGCAATGAATTTGCATTAACTTGTCCTCTGCTCACTAGCCATGTGACCTTGGACATGTTTCTTAGCTCTTCTCAGCTGTAAAGTGACATTATTAACATTTACCCTACTTTTCACCAGGATGAGATTCCTGGTGAAATCATAAATGTACTCCCCTCTGTCTGTGTACTCTGTTCCCAGTTCTGGGGTGACCAGGTAAGTGCCTGGAGTGGCTGTCCCATGGGTCAGAGCAAAGGTCACATGTGCTCAAGGGATCAGCACTATATCAGATTTCACTAGCCGTCGTTCCTACATGGTGACCCCTATGGCTCTTTTAGTCTTCCCTAGCTCCTGTCTTTACTCTGCCCTTCTTCCTTCCCTTGTGTTCCCTCAGCTAGCACTTTCTGAGAGGTTCTATGTCCCAGATAACCTGCTGGGCTGGGGGGAGTGCTCGAATCCCATGCACTGGAGACTGGGTGTCCTGCCTGGTGCTGGAGAACCCAGAGCCGGGACAGGATGAGGTGAGCAGGGGTCTCAGGGAGGTTTGTGCTGTGGGCTCACAGGGTGGCAGTCCTTTGGCCGGGGCAAGGCTGGAAGAGTGGAGGCCAGACAGGGGAAATGTTCACCAAGAACCAGACATTTGAGCCTGTGTTTGAAGGACACATAATGATTTTCCACACAGAGAAGACAATGGGTAAACATGAACAAGCGTGTGGATGCATCTCGAGCACCATGGACTTTGCTTCCCTGCTCCCCAGGCCTTCACCAGCTCCTTCCTCTGGTCTGCTTCTACAGGCAGCTTCTTTCTAAGCAAGACGATCTGAAAGCTGACAACAGGTCTTGGAATCACTGGTGGCTGCTCCTGGGGGCTGTAAAATATTACTATGAAATCAAGGCAGGAATTCTCAACCCTGGCCACGCACCAGAATCACCTGGGGTTTGGTTTTGGTTTTTTTAATTCAGGTTTCCTGGCCCCACCTTTCGTATCTTCTGATTCAGGCCCCCTGGGATTGGTACGGTCCGCTCTCACAAATCTGAGGTGGAAATACTGTCACACCCACTTTGTTTTTCCAGTCTCTCCCTGAAGACTGCACACGTTTTCTTGCGGGAAGCCCAGCAAACCTTAGGAAAAATTTCCACCTCGCTTGGGGTTGCTGAGAACCCCGAAGCCTTCGCTGGTCCAAAAAGTGAAGGGGCTGTGATGGGGTTAGGGGGCACTAGCCCGGCCTCCATTCCCGGACGGGAGAGGATGGGCGATGAACTGTCCACTACTTATCTTCCCTATGCCTCACTTTCCTCATCTGTGAAATGGGAATAAAAACAGTTCTTCCCTCATAAGCTAGGCTAAAGGAGCTCAGAGAACGTTAGAAGCACACGGTGAGTGCTCAGTGATGATCGCTGCCCTGCAGTTAGGGCAGTGGGCTCTGGAGCCAGATTCTCTGGTTGGCAGCCTGGCAGCTACTCTCCGTAGAACCTCTGTGCCTCAGTTTCCTTCTCTGTACAATAGGGGTAGTCATGACTCCCTCCCGGAACTGTTACTGGATATTATTAAATGAGTGAATAAGCGCAAGCCTCTGAGATCAACGCGGGGCAAACACCACCAAAGAAACGTTAGCAGTTACCGTGACTTCTGCCGTGACCTCTCGCAGCCTCGTGGTGTCACTGTTGGACACCGATCCTCTCACTTCTCAGCCGGTGCTCGGCCCCCACCCCCCACCCCCACCCCACCCCCACCCCCGCTCCCGGCAGCCTTTCAGGTCCAGCTGTGGCCCTTCTAGGGGGGACAGCTGCCTCCCCCTCTGCTGCCCATGGCTGAGGGTACCCTGACTTGGTCTCCCAGTGTAGCAGTTCACCACATAGCCTCCTCCCAGGAGACCGGCTGGCTGCGCAGAGCCGAGTCAGACCCGGATCCAGCCCCTCCAGCTGGCGAAACCAGATTCCCCATTCTCCCACCCTCTTCCCCGCGGGGACCCACCCTGCACCCATAGCTTTCCTGTGACCCACCTGGACTCTAACGGTCTGAGCCTATCCCCTTCCCCAATGAGGCTACTCTTTTTTTCTTGTTTTGGTTTTTTTTTTAAAGATTTATTTAGGGGCACCTGGGTGGCTCAGTTGGTTGGGCGTCTACCTTCAGCTCAGGTCATGATCCCAGGGTTCTAGGATCGAGCCCCGCATCGGGCTCCCTGCTTGTGCTCTCTCTCCCTCTCTCTCTAACAAGTAAATAAATAAAATCTTTAAAAAATATATAAAGATTTATTTATTTATTAGAGAGAGAGCACGAGCAGGAGGGGCAGAGGGAGAGAATCTCGAGCAGACTCCGTGCTGAGCGTGGAGCCCAACGTGGGGCTTGATCTCATCACCCTGAGATCACGACCTGAGCTGAAATCAAGAGTCTGTTGCTTAACTGACTGTGCCACCCAGGTGCCTCGAGGCTACTCTTTCAAAGGAAGTTACCCGGGGGAGTCCTGGGGTCCCCACACCCCATTTTGTTCAGAAGGCTGTCTGTTCTCTGTGGCACCAAGCGATTCACCCGCATTAGGGAGATTCCCCAAGAGATCACCAGGTGTCCAACAGGTACCTTTGTGCTGGAGATACTGCCAGGGAGCCTAAGACACTATTTTGCTTCTTAAAGAGGCAAAAATCTCTGCTTCGAAATCATGTCATGTTTAAAAAAGAAAAAAAGAAATCACATCATGTGTAATTTTTAAAAACCCCACGATTCTAATATGTGATTCTAATATGCAGCCAAGGTAGAGAATCACTGAAATAGGAAGACCGACGCCTAATGGTTATTAAAACTCATCTGTGCTCATGGCGGTGTGCTTATTCCCTGGAGGCTGCCATTCCTCAGAACACTTTGATCCTAAAATATTGGAGCTAAATCCGTCCTTGGAGATCAGCCGACTCACTGATCGCCAAACTCAGTGCACAGCAGAATCATCTGGGGGTGGGGGTTCTGCTTACCATGCACATTCTCACGTCCCGCTGCCTCAGTGGGTCTGGGAGTGGCAGAGTACTGAGATGCCACTCACACCCGTGAGGAGGGTGTGGACAAAGTGGGCGGAAGGCTGCCTACTCAGTCGTGCCTGAGCAGGAAGTTGTGCGAGGCCCAGGTGGCATCCCAGGGAGAATCTGGCAGTGAGGATGTGGGCATCAGAAGCTGGAAACAAGAGTGTGATTCTCAAAGTTCAATTTTAAATCGCTTGCCAAATAATATATCCCCTATCTGGCTTTTGGAGCGGATTCTCAGATGGAAGAAATACGTATGTCCAAAGCAGGAACCCCAGTATCAGAACCCTCCATGGGAGCGGAGGTGAGCCCCTGGGAACGCAAGCTGGGAGGACAATTGCTGCCAACCGTCAGCGAGGAAAGCCTCAGGCTCCGATGACCTCATGGCTCTTTTCTGTGGCCGGTGACCGGACACTCCCTTCCCGTCTGCCCACCTCCACCCACAGGCATATCAAACAGATGACCACATGAGCGCAGGGGAAAAGTGTTCCCCATCGATAACACACATCGTCACGCGCTACTGCCTCATCTCCTGAAAGTCCCGTGATGTCAGGCTGAGCAAGCCCGAGTGAGGTCCGCGGGAACCCTCTCTCCCTGGACACACAGGAATTGTTTGGAAAGTCGTGCAAGGGCAAATGCCTGGTCAGGCCTTGAACTCTCTGTGTGAAACCTTTATAGCTCCCACAGCTCAAGTCACATTTGCTCCTTGCCTTGCTGGGCATGGTTTTGTTTTTCTGAGCGGGGTTCGTTGGAGAGGTAAAAGAATATACCTCGGAAGGGGCCTCCCCCACCCCACCTCTCTGCCTTCAGGCAGTGACCCTAAGTGACCTTCCAAAGAACTCAGGTAGTGAGAAGGAACTCAAGCTGTGGGACCAGAGCCTCCTGGGCATCATCATTCCCAACATAATGCCAGAGGATTACCAAAATCAGTCCTTTCCCCACGTGATCAGGCTCTCAAGCCTCTGACCGCTCCCCAACCTTCCCGGGCTCCTGTTTGGCTAAATATCTGGGAGCTGAGACAATGCCTCACTGAAGTGGTGGTGGGCAAGTGCTGGAAAGTCACGTGATTGTCCACAGCGAACCAATTTTTCAAAGACCATTTTCCTCTCACTCATCACCTCCCCCACACCCCATGATAAGATAGGGTCCCCAGAGCACAATAATCCTTTCCTGAGATACAATGTAGAGGCCCCTGAGAAAAGAAACAAAAGTGAGGCTAATTTTGGCTTTTCTGGGACTAAAGAAAAGGAGGCAGGCAGGCCCCATCCAGCTCAAGGAAGCCGGGGTGGGCCTGGTTTCATTGCTCCAGGGTATCTGCTCAGATCACCAGGGGATTTGGAGAACAATGCAAGGGGGGGTGGGGACGATGGGAACAGAGTCTTGGCCGGGGCCACGGAGCCGGAAGTCTGGTCCAGGCTCCGAAGAGGTCTCTAAAATGACAATCCATGACTTCAGACTTGAGTTTTTTTAACTGCAAACTCCTCACCATGGCTCCCCAACTAAATTATTAATGAATTTAATAATTTAATAATGAATTTAATTCAGGGATTCCTTACAGACCAGCAGCAGTCCTCTTGCTCTTCGGGGCTCTGCAACTCCCCTGAAGTTGTAGGCGACTGTTGGTATGCATCAGCACTTTTTTCAGGGGTGAGGGTCCTTGACTTTCCTCTGATTCTCAAAGGGATCTACCATCCAAAACAGATGTGCACCTCTAGGAGGAGTGTGACAGCCAGGCAGAGCTCCTATCCTTTACGGCAAATGCTGGTCAGATTTCAGCGTGCGTTAGAACTGGCTGGGTATCAGGTTAAAACACAGACTCTGATTCAGTAGGTCTGGGCGGGGCTCAGAGTGTGCATTTCTGACCATCTCTACGTGACTCAGAGTCTGCTGGCCCCCGGACCACATGACTGAGTAGCAAGGCCTGAGGGCCAGCACTGAGTCTCTCCCTCCAAGCCCGGATCATGGCCACAGCCTCCTAACTGATCTCTTGTCCACCCTCCCGATGGCCACCAGAGTGACACAGTTCTAATCTCATTCTTCCTCCTTCTGTTCCCCGCACCCGAGCTTCTGTGTTAAATAATGGCCCCTGAGAACCCATAAACGAAACGTTCCATGATTTGTCTTCATCCTATCTTTGTTCGGAGCCATTCATTCAATTCCTGCTGGATTACAGAAGGGCAAGGACTGGGGGGAGTCAGACCAGTCTGAATGCACATGTGCAATGGGAGTAAAAATACCTTCCTCGTGGAGTAACCGTGAGGAGCAAATGAGGTAGTGTATGCAGAGTATTTAGCCCAGCACTTACACAGCAAATGCTCGCTAAGCAGGAGCCCTTGTGGCTTCATCATATGTGCCCTAGAGTTTCCATTTGTCACGTGATTCCCTGCTTGGATTGTTCTCCCAGTTCCCCTTGTCTGCCTGCATCAAATGCCACCTCCTCCTCCAATCCTTTCTGATCCCCCAGGTACCATCCTGTCTTTCACTCCAATTGTCACACTGTGGGTGATTTCTTTCTCTATCCGACCCGCAGCCGTGGCCAGCATGGTTCGAGGCACATATTAATAATTGTCACTAGTGGGACTCCTGGGTGGCTCAGTCGGTTAAGCGTCTGCCTTCAGCTCAGGTCATGATCCCAGGGTCCTGGGATCGAGCCCCACGTCGGGCTCCTTGCTCAGCGGGGAGCCTGCTTCTCCCTCTGCCTGCCGCTCCCCCTGCTTGTGCTCTCTCTCTCTTTCTCTCTGACAAATAAATAAATAAAATCTTTTTAAAAAAATCATTGTCACTAGTAAAGTCTTATGCAATTGAATCAGGTTCTTATTTCTTTTGGTTGTGTATGTGTAATACATGCCTGTAACACCTACTCCTTAGCCACAATAGATATATATGTATTATCCTATAATTGGAGAGGTTTGCTTAGTTATTTCTTTTTTCCCTCCGATTAATTTAATCCTCAGTAATATCTATTACTTCTGCCCTGACAAGCTACAGATCTCAAGAGAGTATTGGATTAGCATGGGCATGACCTTATATTGGAATCAGTTCACTCAATGAATATGTGTGGGCATCTTCCACGTACCAGGTGCAATAAATGATAGTGGTGAAGACCATCACATTTGCTTAGCAACAACACAGGCGTGTGTAGCCTTCCTTTTGGAGGCATGGGCCCTAGGCCAGCTTCTCCCACTCAGGAGAGAACAGGGCCTGTGCTGGGGCCTCCCTCTGTCAGCCCCATGGTGTGCCCTCAGGGAGCCATAAATACCAGGGATGATCTGCCCTAGACCTAAACAAGGATCCCTTGAAGCCATTTTCCAACTGCAGAGTTGTTTGGGCAGATTAGCGTAATTCTCTGCAAAATCAGTCCTTCTGAGTATTTGTGCTCCCATCCAAGCCTCAGTTCCCCCCAAAATAAAGGCTCCCACCCAAGCAGTCTTCACAGCTTAAAGATGTTGCTGATCTTTGTCTTGATTCTGAGAGGTAAGCAGGGCAGAGTTCTAGATCCCCCCCTTTTTTTTTTTTAGTATTTTTATTTATTTATTTGACAGAGAGAGAACACAAGCAGGGGGAGTGGGGGAGGGAGAAGCAGGCTTCCCGCCGAGCGGGGAACCCGATGCGGGGCTCGATCCCAGGACCCCGGGATCATGACCTGAGCCGAAGGCAGCCGCTTAACCGACTGAGTCACCCAGGCACCCCTCCCCATTTTTTTTTTAAAGATTATTTATTTACTTATCTATTTATTTGAGAGAGAGAGAGAGAGAGAGGGCACGCACAGCGGGGAAGAGTAGAGGGGAGGAGCAGAGAGAGAGGGAGAAGCAGACTCCCCGCTGCGCAGGAAGCCCACCGCGGAGCTTGATCCCAGGACCCCAGGATCATGAGCTGAGCCCCTGAGCCAAAGGCAGACGCTTAACCAACTGAGCCACCTAGGCATCCCTAGATCCCTATTTTTTTAAGTTGCAGTGCCAAAAGTTCAGAGGAATGAAGGGGTCAACCCAAGGTCTTGTAGCAAGTAAAGCAAACACTCAAAACCCAAAACCAGACCTGCTGACTGTAGGTCCAGCGGTTCTTTCTGTTGTGACAGGATCCTGGGCCTCTTAGCTAGGAAAAGTTGAAGCAGGATATCAAAACCACCCCTCTGCTCTGTATTCCTGAAAGGGAGGAGGGGCCCAGGTGAGGTCTCACAGCTATGGGAGGTGTGGTGCTGGAGGCAGGGTGGCCCTTCCATGTGTCGATTAGCCGGAGAAGAAGCTTGAATGTAGAGGATGGGCCTTAACACTGCCTGCTGGCCTTTCTCTCTGATTCTGAGCTCCACCAGCTGCCCATGGGCCTCAGGAACTTGTTGGTCCTCCACCTGCACCTAAAGCAGGGAGGCAAGCAACCTCCCTCTCAGAAGGCAAGTGCGCGGAAGCAGGAGCAGATTTTCTTAATAGATACGACTTCTCGTGGCTGATTCCTATCAGTTGTCCCTCAGCTTTTAGCCAGGCCGTATTTAGCTGGGAATCAGGGGTCCTCTGTCCAGTGTGATAGTAGCACCTGTGATTAGTGAGATCACCAAAGGTAAGGTGACTCTCAGAAAATAAGTCCAGCTGCCCTCCCCCTGGGAAGATGTCCCTCTGTCGCTACCTTTAGGATTAGGGGTGATTTTTGTTGAGGAAACCCAAGTTTCCGTAGATGCGGAATATAAAAATTTCCATCAATCACTTCTCGGTACTTTTCAAGGATTGGGGTTCACAAGCTTCGAGCTCCAGTCCCAGCTCTGCTGCCAACTAACAGGCCAGAGCCGGGAACTGGGCCTCCCTGCTGAGGGCTGTCGTCATGCAGGGTTAAGTGGTTTCGGGCTCCAGTGCACATTCAAATCACCTGGGGAAATTTTTTAAACAATACCTAAGCAGGGACCTCACCCTTGGATTCTTTTTTTTTTTTTTTTTCAGATTTTATTTATTTGACAGAGAGAGACACAGTGAGAGACGGAACACGAGCAGGGGGAGTGGGAGAGGGAGAAGCAGGCTTCCTGCCTAGCAGGGAGCCCGATGCGGGGCTCGAACCCAGGACCCCGGGATTATCACCTGGGCTGAAGGCAGACACTTAATGACTGACACCCAGGCGCCCCTCACCCTCGGATTCTTAATCAGTTGGGCCGCATGGGGCTGAGGAGTGGTGTGGTTTACAAGATCTCCCAGGAGATCTAGTGTATAGTCAAGAAGCAGGATGGGTTCATCTCTGAGCTCTTCTGAAGAGCTGGGTAAAAACTCAGGTGTCCATCTGGTCCACATTCCGCAATGCAGCCTGTGGCCACTCCAGCCTTTAGAGCAGACGCACTACACGGCGGGGGGGGGGGGGGGGACCCGGGCAAACCCCCTTATTTTAAAGGGCAGAGGCCCTGGGGAGCAATGGGTCCAGGCACACAGCCAGGCCGAGCAAGCAGGTGTCCAGGCGTCCAGCCCCCAAGCCAGTGGCCCTGTCTTAATGCCACACGATGCTGGAGGAAGCCAGGGGTATCACTTTCAAAGTAACACTTTTGCCCACAGACTTCTGCACTTAATAAGTGTGTTTCCAAGCCCCAGAGAAGCTGGTTGTTCCCATCACAGAGGAAGAAGCTACAAGGGGAAAGCCGACTTGGTCACACGGCACCATGATGACAAAGGCTGTGTAAACGAAACAAAAGCCCTTGCTTCCCTTCCTTTTCACCTTGACTTAGCTGTTGAGAAGCAGCGGGGCTCAGGTGCAGCGAGCTCCACTGAGAACAAGGGCATGCCTGTGTGGGGTGCTCCCGCCCCCTGGATGTCCCAGGAAGAAGAGAGCGCGCCCCCTAGGCACCGCGTCTCTGGCAGGGCAGCTCCGCGGCAGTGCTTTGGGTACTTCAGTATCTCTCACATGTTACCAAACCCTTTCCCATGTTCGCTGGTTTCCCCTGCCCTGTGTTCAGACCCGAGCTATCTCGGCTGCCCCCAACCACATCATTCCATCTGGAAAGGCGAGATGGCAGGGAAGCTACCACTGGGGGGGCAGGGGGCCTCCGTAGGAGGGGATGAGAAGGAAAACTGTCAGGCTTTCCATTGTCCTCTGGGTCAGCAGAACAGCTGCGAGGTGCCCTGGCATTAAACTGTAGCCTGCCAATGTACAAAGTCTTGCTGGCTCCTGCGGAGTGCTGCGCATCACCACACATGCATATTTATGGCTGTTTACAAAGAGGGAGAAGACTATTTCCATCCCAATCCATGAAGTCATGTAGATTTCTTTTCAGCTTTGCTCAGTGGAGAGTCATTTTTGAAGCTCTGCTGTTATTTCACTACCCCTTCCCACTCAGCTCAAAATCCATTTAAAGTCACAGAGTACCTCCGGCAACTGTGCATGCCATAGACATGTAGCAAGCAAAGAGTCTGGCCAGCCCGGCGAAGTGGCTTTGTAGCTCTCAGCTGATGCTTCCCTTTCAGGAAACGACAAAATCTCCACCAATGCAAGGTTATTTGGGCTGATGAAAAATCTGATAGACCAAGAACACTATCTATAGATGCGTTGGCTGCAAGAGCCAGGACACTGAAACACCTGTCAGTTTGGGTCCCTGTCAGCTGTCTTCGCTCTAGCATTCTGCCATACGACTCTGGTCTGGCTTTGACTGACCTCTGCCGTACCGTGCATGGCAGCCAGTCTCCAAGATGGCCCCTAATGATCCTCATCTCTTGGTATTGACTCCCTCAGTGGTCCCCTTGAATAATGAAGAGGGCTGATCCATGTCACCAATAGGATATTGCAGACCTGATGGTATATCAGGTCTACCTTCCCAGGCGAGGTCATTAACAAAAATTGCAGCTTCCATCTTGGGCCATTGAATTTCTCACTTGGGGAAGACAGCCACCACATTGTGAGGATGTTCAAACAACACTGTGGAGAGACCATGTCAGGAGGAATCGACTTCCGGCATGAGCTTGCCGGATGCATGAATGAGCTGTGTCTGGAAGTGGACCCTCCAGTCTCAGTGAGGTCTTCCGACAATGCTCGGTCCTCAGTGTTTGAGTCTTCAGCTGAGTCTCCAGACAGCATGGAACAGAATTCAGCTGATCACATTTTGCCCTGTCTGAACTCCTGACCCACAAAAATAATGGGATGATAAGTTTGTTGTTTTCTGCCATTAATTTGCAGGGATGATTTTTTTTTTTAATCTATCTTTTTTTTTTTAAAGATTTTATTTATTTATTTATTTATTTGAGAGAGAGAAGGAGATAGAGAGAACATGAGAGGGGGGAGGGTCAGAGGGAGAAGCAGACCCCCCGCTGAGCAGGGAGCCCGATGCGGGACTCGATCCGGGGACTCCAGGATCATGACCTGAGCTGAAGGCAGTCGCTTAACCAACTGAGCCACCCAGGCGCCCTGCAGGGATGATTTGTAAGGCAAGAGGAGATGACTCCAGCCTAATTGTGTATGGATACGGCCATCACAAAACTGTATCTGCAAAACCCGGCCCACTTTATAAAGGAATCATTTAAAGTTGGATTCTTAAAAGCCTACCTTCTAAATCGTGTTATATAGTCTTACATATTCATAATAGAAGTGGGTCCTCCACCTACAAGTACCAAGGAAGGCTCAAATGCACTTTGCTGATGGAGGGACAATATGAGTCCGCTAAAAGAGCCCTCACTTGAATGAGCAATCAATATTCACCACTCCCCCCACTAAACCTGTCTTAGCCCCTGGGAGTCTCACCTTGGTCTCTACCACTCCCTTGGAGTCATCCTCTCCTCAGTCATCAAGGGCCTCCTCATCTACAACTCCAGGAGCCCAAGTTCTAATTCTCCTGTACCTTCTTGGTCTACCCCCACTTTGATTTCCCTGATACCAACCTCCCTTTGTTCCTCTTTGGTCTACCTACTCCTTCCTCTATTTTACTGACAAATCTCCCCCCTCAAACCTTTTTCATCATGGACTTCTCTCAAGAATCAGCCATTTTATCTTTCTGACTAAAGAGAAATGGGCTGCCTTGGGATGCAGTGAGCTTCCTGCCCCTGAAGGTGTTAGTAGATACAGGTGACCATCTAGCAGGGATGCTATGGGAAGGATTCCAGCAGGGGTTTCTGAGGTCCTACTCGACAATATGTGTAATTACTGAAAGACCTAGATACCAAGATACCTTTAAAGATATTTGGAACCAGGACTATTATTCCCAGGATTCAAACTCATCCTAAAGAGTCAAAGCTGGACAGGATCTTTGAAAGCATCTACAATGGTCTCATTCAATCTAAAATTTCAACTCTCCCTAAAGAGCTGAATCCCAGTGTTTTCTCATGACTAGGCCTATTTTCCAAGAGCTAGTTCCAAGTTTGATCCAGGAAACTATACAGCTGCCCTTAGATATAGCCCAAGTCTCTCAAACTTAGGCTGGCTAAATCAAATACACTCTCATTTACTCCAAACCTACTCATCCTCCAGACTTCCTTATCTCAATTAAGCACACTACCTTCTGGTTGGGTCTCCAAGGTAAAACCTTAGAATCATTCTTGTCTCTTTTCCCTGTCCTTCAAATCTATATTTTGGGCGCCTGGGTGGCTCAGTTGGTTGGGCAACTGCCTTCGGCTCAGGTCATGATCCTGGAGTCCCGGGATCGAGTCCCGCATCGGGCTCCCTGCTCGGCGGGGAGTCTGCTTCTCCCTCTGACCCTCCTCCCTCTCATGCTCTCTGTCTCTCATTCTCTCTCTCACAAATAAATAAAATCTTAAAAAAAAAAAATCTATATTTTATCAGTTGCCAAGACTTATCTCTTCTTTCTCCTTCATGTTCTTCTCTTTCTTCCCCTCTGTATTAGTCAGGGTTCTTGAGAGAAACAGAAATAAACAGAAATATATATATATAGTTGACCTTTGAACAATGTGGGGCTTAGGGGCACCAACCTCCCACATAGCCAAAAATCACATATAATTTTTGACTCCCCCAAAACTTAACTGCTAATAGCCTACTGTTGACTGAAGTCTTATCAATAACATAAAACATTGATAAACACATATTTTGTATTTGATATGTACTATATACAGTATTCTTATAATAAAGTAAGCCAGAGAACAGAAAATGGTATGAAGAAAATCCTGAGGAATACATTTACATTTACAGTACCATAGTGTATTTATTGAAAAAAAAATCCTCATAGAAGTGAACCTGCACGGTTCAAACCTGTGTTTGTTCAAGAGTCAGTTATTGAGATATATAATTTGTTTTAAGGATTTGGTGCACGGGGCACCTGGGTGGCTCAGTCGGCTAAGCGTCTGCCTTCGGCTCAGGTCATGATCCCAGGGTCCTGGGATGGAGCCCCACATCGGGCTCCCTGCTCCGCGGGAAGCCTGCTTCTCCCTCTCCCACTCCCCCTGCTTGTGTTCCCTCTCTCACTGTGTCTCTCTCTGTCAAATAAATAAACAAAATCTTTAAAAAAAAAAAAAAGGATTTGGTGCACACCATTTCTAAGGCTGCAAGTCCCAAGATCTGCAAGCTGGAGACCCAGGAGAGTCAATGGTGTAGTTGCAATCAGTCAGAACCCTGAGAGCCAGTGGTGTAGCTCCCATTCAAAGGCTGGTAGGTTCAAGACCCAGGAAAAGCCAGCATTTCAGTTTGAGTCTAGAGGCAGGAAAAAAGCCAATATGCCAGTTTGGAGGTAGTCGGACAGGTAGAATTCTCTTACTTGAGGGAGGTTCAGCCCCTATATTCTATTCAAGCCTTCAACTGATTGGACAAGGCCCTCCCACATTAGAGAGGCCAATCTGTTTTACTTAGTCAATCGACTTAAATATTAATCTCATCCAGAAACATCCTCACAGAGACACCTTGAATAATGTGCACCTCATGACTTGGTTGGTACCTCAAATTAACCATCACACCCTCCTACCCATCCCAACAGGCTCTGCCCTAATTTGGGCTTGTATTAATTTTCTACCCCTGCCATCACTCTTAGCTTCTCAATCTATAACTAACTCAAGCAGGCCCCAAGTGAGGTACAAAGTGTGACCCAGGAGGAGATACATGACACTTTCCAAAAAAAAATACATGATTTTTCCAATTTATACATATAGAAGTCTGGAGAATATGTATAGACTAGATCTTAGAAGTATGGTCATGGTGGACAGAATATAAAGTCGGATCAGGTAGAATTTTTTGATACGGGTCCACTCAGCAGAGAATCTGAATTCAGTGTGTTAGATTGAGGGGTTAGAAAGGTCTCTACAGTTTAATTGGTTGGCCAAACCATGGACCTAAAATGAAGTTAAATGCCAGAACTGCTTTGGCATATTGTAGAGCTTAGGGAGACTGGTATGTTCGAGTACATTTATCATGTAAGACCTGCTCACCAGCTCCAGCAGGGTCAAGAGGACACACCTTTCACTATGACTGTGAAAATAACTTTGTGAGGGGAGTCTCAGCTTCCTTGAAAAGTTCTGTGGTCACTCTTATTTATAGGTCAAACATTACAATAAGAATCGCAGCTACCAAACCGGGATCCCTAATGCAACAGGGTTAATGGGATCTTGAAGTGGCAGGTACCAAATGACATCACTTAGTCACCAAAGACAAGATGGGTATGGTTACCATAATGGACAACTGAGTCAAAGCAATAGTCACACTAGTATGATGATAGAGACCTCTGGCATTTAGCCTGTAGATCATGGTGCCTTTGAAAGAAAGATGATCAGTGTTAGTAGAGTTCTTTCTCAAGAAGACCTGGACTCCACTTCATTCAAGAGGTTCTAGGTCTGTAAACCAGCTCAAGTGCAGGAACTGATTGAAGGGCCATCATGGCTCTCTGTTTTGGTGATCCAAGATATACTACTATTCACTCAACCTAGAACTCTTCTGCTTAAACATAGGCAAGATTCTATGCTGATTCATGTGCCGTGGTCAATGGTTTGGCTGGATGGTCAGGGATTTGAAAGGAACAATATTGGAAAGTTGGTAACAAGGAGGTCTGGGGAAGAGGTAAATGTATAGACCTCTCTGAATGGGCAGCAGATATGAAGATATTTGTGTTTCATGTGAATCCGCACCAAAGGGCAACCTCAGGAGAGGGAAAACTTAATAATCAAATGGCTGAGACAACCCATTCTGTGGATACCTATCACCTTGTTTCCTCAATTAGTCCTATCATGCCTATTGGGCCCATGAACAAAGAGGGAATGGTAGCAGAGATGAGTTATGTGTGGGCTCAGCCACATGGACTTCCACTCATCAGTGCTGACCTGGCTAGGGCCACCGCTGAGTATCCAGTCTGCCAGCAGTGGAGATCAACACTGAGAACACTGTATGACTCTGGGGTGATCAGCTAGCTACTTGGTAGCAAATTGATTACACTGGACTGTTTCCATCATGGAAGGGCCAGCACTTTGTTCTTACTAGAATAGCCACTTAGTCTGGCTATAGATTTGCCTTCCCTGCATAAGATGATTCTGCCAAAACTATAAGTGCACTTACAGAATACTTTATCCACCATCATATTATTCTATACAGCACTGCTTCTGCTCAAGGAACTTACCTGATAGTGAGTGAAATGCAACAATGGACCTACGCTCATGGAATTCACTAGTCTTACCATGTTCTCTATCATCCTGAATCAGCTGACTTGATAGAATGGTGGGATGGCCTTTTGAAGACTCAGTTACAGCACCACCTAGGTGGCAATATCTCATGGGGCTGAGGCAGTGTCCTCTAGAATGCCCATATTCTCTAAACCAGTGTCCAATATATAGTGCTGTTTCTCCCATAGCCAGGATTCATGGGTTCAGGAATCAAGGGGTGGAAATGGGAGTTGCTCCACTCACTACTACTCATAATGATCCACTAGCAAAATTTCTGCTTTCTTTCCTTGTGGCTTTAGGCTCCGCTGGTCTAGACATCTTAGTTCCAAAAAGAGGAATGCTTTTACCAGGAAACACAATGATTCCATTGAACTGGATGTTGAGACTGCCACCCAGCCACTTTGGGCTCCTCATGCCTCTTTATTAACAGGGGAAAAAGGGGGTTACTGTCCTAGGCAAAGGATGTGAACACATCTAAAGAAACTTAATACATACAGGCACATTTTCTATCCGTTCTTCTTATAAGAAATAGAAAAAGGAAAGAAGCACATATATGGAACGAGCCACTTTTGAAGTTCCAATATAGGTATTGAGGATTGTGTCCACTTGGCTAGACTACAGTCCCCAGTTTTTCAATCAAACACTAATCTAGATAGGGCACCTGGCTGGCTCAGTCGGTATCATGCGACTCTCAATCTCAGGGTTGTGAGTTCAAGCCCCACATTGGGCATGGAGCCCACTTAAAAAAAAAACAAAAACAAAAAACAAAACCATTAATCTAGATGTTGTGTGTGAAGGTATTTTGTAGATATGATTAAAGTCTTTAATTAATTGACTTATGTAAGGGACATTATCCTAGATAATCAGTTGGTTTAATCAGTTGAAAGGTCTTAAGAGCAGAGCTGAGGCTTCCCTGGAGAAGAAATTCACCTGAGAGTTCCAGCCCACCTTTCCTGATGGTTTGCCCTATAATTTCAGGCTTACCTAGTCAACCCCCACAATTGCATAAACCAATTCCTTGCAATGAATGTCTTAATATATTCATATATATCTCTTACTTGTTCTTCTCTAGTTGAATCCTGACTGATAGAGACATTAGAAACCCGTCTCCAAAGCCCCTCCCTTTTCCCACCTTCCCATCCAGCAGAGAAACCCAAGAGTTAGGGAGCATGCAGGCAATATTTTCTGAAGTTAATGGAAAAGCACCTTGTATTGAAACTCTAGGATTTGAAAAGCGGAGGGACTTCTGTTGCTCTACAAAATGAAAGATTAAAATTATGTTGACAAAAGGAATAGGAAGTATTCCCATAACCCATCGAAAGTTCGCATTCATCACTGGAGCTTTGAGTAAAGAAGTGTCCACCCTGTTTTGGGTTCTGAGATCTAAAATAAGATGAGGGAGACTCTCCCCTCCAAGATCAGTGTCAAGAATTGGAAACACTTTCATTGAGGCTGCCAAGGGGGAACCAAAGGGAACAAGAGAATAGTGCCTTTTGTACACCCTTTGCAAAGTGACTCAGAGCGTGGAACACGGGGTGGAAATTACAGGGTGACAGATTTACTGCTGCCAAGAAACGTCTTTGAAATGCTCTTTCTGACTAAAGGGAAAGGGGCTGCCTGGGGAAGAAGTGAGCTTCTTGTCTCTGTAGGTGTTAGTAGGTACGGGGTGCCACCGAGTAGGGGTGGTGCAGGAGGGATTCAAGTGTAGACTCTGAGGCACTATTCAACAACAGAATTTTCTAGTTACTGGGAGACTTAGATACTGAGATAACTTTAAGAATATTTGGGGCCAGGACTATGAGATGCTGTATTATAAACTCAGTGTTAAAACTCATCGTAGAGAGCCAGAGCGGGATAGGATCTTTAAAATCGTCTTGTCTAACTTCCCTCCTCCTCCTCTTTTGTATCAATGAAAAAGGGTTAGGCTCAGAGAGAAGTGACTAGCTCAAGGTCATACAGCTAAAAAGTGGAAGATTTGGGCTGGAACCTGGACCTTGGAGGCAGTTCCATCTCTCAACATCTTTGCTGGTCTCATCATCAGATCTGCCCAGCAATATCTGGAGACTTACCAGGAAAAAAAAATAATAATGGAAACAATTAAACCTTGACAAATGACAGCTTCTTCAGATATCATTTAAACACAAAGAAATATAAGGAGCTCAACTGCCGAAGCTCCTTGATAACATCAAGGAAAAGGAATCATTTCACATAAATCTCAGAGATGATGTCATCTAAACATACAAGCAGTTAGTGGAAGCTCCAACTCATTATGAAGGAAATGATTCTTATAAATAGTTTTGATCTAGAGATACTGTTTGGCGTCTTCAAATCATAGATTCCTGAAATAGGAAGACCTACCATAGAGGTCATCTGACCAGGGCACGCTGATCCTGCAAATATGGGGCAGGGCAAATGCCACCCTCAACTCCGTTTCCAGGGTACCTCGTACCAGTCGCTGCTCCAGCACTTTGAACGTTACAGTATTCCAAATTGAATGGAAGCCTCTTCTTTCAAACTGAAAGTCGTTTTTTTTCCTATTTATAAAATAAACATGCACATTGTGAAATTTTAAATAATACAGAGAAGAATAAAAAAAAGACTTACCAGAAATCTCACCACCCAGAAATAACCATTGTTAGCATTTTGATGAGTATCATTCAGTTATTTCTCCATGCACGTCTCTTTACACTTGCACATCTATGGGTTTTTGTAAAATTAGGACGAGAGTCTAAGAATGTGCAGTTTTGTCACATTCTTTTTTCTCACGATCTGTATAGATCTATATTTTCACTTGAATGGTTTCATGATAAACCTTAATATGCTGTATGAATAAACCTTAATACAGTGAGCCAGACCCTGGCTGAGGGATTAGTTCGTTTTTTGCTAACTTGGGGGTTATTTCCTACTTCAGGGAGAGAGGTCATCTTGGTCACCTTGGGAGGGTGAATCATCTCTGGAACCTAAAAGTAGCTTGCTTGCTCTCAAGTGGTGAGGGGAGTGAGTGTGGGGCTAAGGCTCCCTGGAGAGCGAGGGGGTGGTGGGAGGTGCTGCTGTCTCCCCCGGGGAAGGGAGTAGAAAGGGGCCTTTGGTTTGCTGGAGAAGCTGCCGTGCTCCAGGGAGAGGCCTCGAGGAGAAGGCAGTGCCCGAGCCCATCTGACCTTGCAAACCCGCCCCCGCCATGGCCAGAGCCACAGCCAGAACCGAGGGCCGGGCTCAGCTCAGCCAGGCTAGCTGTTGCTGCATGATCGGGGCTCTGCTCCTGGCCCCAGCAGGGGAGGGGGCTGCCTCGTTCCTTAATTCAGTAAAGGAGGCCAAAGCTTCATTCACTTCTGGGCTTTGGGTACGGATTACGTAAACAACTGCGACTCTGTCACCAGCTATTTCCCTTGCAACTCTAGTACGAGATACCATCCTCTAAGTCCCATGGGTGCTCTGTGAGGCAGGCACTGGGGGGCTCTAGCACCCACCCACACTCTGGGGACAGCGTGGGATACAAGAGTACCACCCCCACCACTTCTAGCTGAGGAAGAAGGCTGATGACAATGCAATTTTTCTACATATGTCTTTACATGCTTAGCCAGCTCTCTCCTCGGCACCAACTCCTCTAGGTGGAGTTGCCGGGTCTGTGGCAGAATGCTAAACAAATCTTGCAGTAATAGTGGGTGGTGCCTGGGAGGGACCAGCTGGCCCACCGCTGAGCACCTTCACAGGGTAGAAACCTGGTGTAGAAGTAGCTGCTGTCCAGGGTCTGGCCTTGAAGGTTCAGAAACTTGATCTCATCAGGGCCCCAAAGTTAATGGGACTCGGAAAGGTGACTCACTCAGAGGAGACTGGAGGGGATGAAGCAGAATGCCAAATGATTAATTTATAATGGGATGTATAAATGCCAGGTGAAGCGGGCATTTGGGTCAGCCTGACCAGCCTGTTCTTCCTCGCTGTGGGAAGTCAGCTTGCAAAGCCAAGTCGTAATCAGGAGGCTAATGGTGGCCCTAGAATAGAGTAAGGAGAGTTAGTTTAGTGACCTGAATGGGGACCCACTGCAGTCACTCCCTCACCAGGGTGATGAACCCCTCTCAGGTTGCAAAGGGAACTCAGGTGAGTCACAAGTACGAAACTGCTCTGTGGCTAAGGTGAACTCCAAGCCATTCTCCTGACAGACGTCTGTCTTCTATCAGGCAGATCGAGGGGCTTGGGGACTCACAGCTTTTCTTGCAAACAGAGAGGGTGCAGATGGATCAAATGACAGCATAGGGCCCTGTATTTTTTTAATAGCCTACCCATATCTCACCTTTCTCTTCATCTATTCATTTACTTACTCGTTTAAAAGTGATTGTTGGGTGCTGTTCAGGTCCTGGGGAACAGCAGTGAGCAAAATAGATAAAATTCCTGCTCTCATGGAGTTCACATTCCAGTAGGGGAGGGAAACAATAGACATATAGTCTAATAAATACACAAAAACCAAAACAAATACACCAATAAATAAATAAGACAATCACTAACTGCAAAACCTATATGCAAGATATTAGATGGTGATATTTGCTACTAACAAAAATTAAGTGAGGTAAGGAGTTACAGAATGATGGATGATGGGGGGGAATAATTTCTATAAGGTGATCAGGAAGGTCTTTCTAATAAGGTGACATGTGAGCAAAGACCAAACTACACAGATATCTGGGGGAAATGTGTTCCAGGTGGAGGGAATAGCACATGCAAAGGCTCTGAGTCTAGAGCAGACCTGGGACAGCAAAGAGACCAGTGTGGCTGGATTATATATATATATATATATATATATATATATATATATATATATATATAAACAAGGGGAAGATGTGGTAGGAAGTGGGGTCAGAGAAGTCATGGAGTGGGGAATCAGATCATCTAGGGCTTTGCAGACTTACATGGCAAAAATTGGATTTTATTCTGAATTATATGGGAAGCAACCAAAGGGTCAAACAAACTTACCTTTTATAAGAAGTTTGGCTGCTGATTGGTGAACAAACTGATTAATGTGTCAGAAACAGAGCCACTGAACATTAGGAAAGGGATTGAGATCTCTGCTGCTCAAAGTGTGGCCTGCAGGCCAGAAGAACTAGCATCGTTTGGAGCTTGTTAGACATGAAGAAACCTGGACCTCACCCCAGACTTCCTGGATCAGAATCTGCATTTAAAACAAGATCCCGGGGAGCCTGGGTGGCTCAGTCAGTTAAGCGTCTGCCTTCGGCTCAGATCATGATCCCAGGGTCCTGGGATAGAGTCCCACATTGGGCTCCTTGTTCAGTGAGCAGGGAGTCTGCTTCTCCCTCTCCCTCTGCCCTCCCCTTGCTTGTGTTCCCTCTCTTGCTGTCTCTCTCTCTCTTTCTGTCAAATAAATAAATAAAATCTTAAAAAACAGGGGCGCCTGGGTGGCTCAGTTGGTTAAGCGACTGCCTTCGGCTCAGGTCATGATCCTGGAGTCCCGGGGTCGAGTCCCGCATCGGGCTCCCTGCTCTGCAGGGAGTCTGCTCCTCCCTCTGACCCTCCCCCCTCTCATGTGCTCTCTGTCTCTCTCATTCTGTCTCAAATAAATAAATAAAATCTTTAAAAAACAAAACAAAACAAAACAAACAAAACAAGATCCCCAGGCCATCTATGTCCGAAGCACTGGTGTAGACCAACCTCCTAATTTTACAAGGTATGACATCAAGTGTCAGTCCGCAGAAGTGACTTGCCCATGGTCACAGGGTTGAGCTCATAACAGGGCCGAGGCTCAGGCCCAGGTCTGTTGACTCTGGCGAGCCTGCTTTCTGTGGCCCTCACATGATCCTGAGGCCAGTGGATACTCGGTCAATAATTCAGTCCCTCTTGCCCTCCCTCATCACTAAGGCACCATCCCATAATCATTTACAATCATCTCGCTAAGGATTTTTACCCTTTTAAGAACTCAAGAGCAAGTCAAGAGAAACTGATAAAAGACTAGGCTAATCTAATGTAATTGACCACCTACAATGATTGAAAAAAACCCTATCGTATTACAGGTTTCAGCTGCCCCATTTCCCCCCCCCCCCCCCGCCGCCCCATCTCATCATCTGCTGAGATTTGCTGGAAATGCCCAGGATGTTTAGGTGGGGTGCCCCCTGAAATGTTTCTTCCTCCAGAAGGGTGGGAAAAAGCACAAATATCATTGTCTTCTCAGCAGAAAATTCCCCTATGGCCTGAAGCAGTTAAAAAAAAAAATCTCTATGTGGGTACCACCCTAGGATCTTGGAGATTAGACATAGAAACCCAGGTCATGTCCCAAAAGGGAAGAGTGGAGATAGGAAGGACTATTTTAAGGGATTGATACGGTGAATGACTGGAAGTTTCTACAATGGAAAAAAAAAAGGCGGGGTTATCATCTCTGTCACTGCTATTATTGTTGTTGTTATCAAAAACTTGTAAATAGTGCTCTTAAATGATTGTCCCCTTAAAACAATAAAGGAGATAACGGAGCTTCTGTGTGCATTTGCAAAGAGAATATTGCTGTTCACCAGCAGCTTTGCTTTAAGAAATTTGGCCCAGAGATGACCACTGGGATCCAGGCAATTCCTGGAGCAAAACTAGGTGTGTTGTTTGAGGACCGAAGAAGGTAGAGGGCCCCATAAAGAAATGGTTCTGGCAGAGTCAAGGGTGCTTCCAAGGGAAGCAAATCACCCTCTAGAAGGCCCTTTGAGCCATCCAGGTGGTAGCAGCAGGGGAGAGGAGAAGCGGGGGAGAGGGCGGCTGGGAGGGAGACACTGCGAGTGAGACTTCCATGAGGGGCAGACAGGAGGGCTTGAAGATGTCTCTCAAAGACCAAGCCTGAGGGATTGAGGGGTTTGTGGGTTCCCGGGAAAGCCATCCAATTTCTGCATTAGCCTCGGCTGTTGACACTAGCTGCCGGCCCCCTCCTCCAGCCCCTCATCTCAATCTTAGGCGCGACAAAGCCTTATTTATTCCCCACTCCTAACAGTAAGATGTGGGTGGCGCTGGTGGGGCAGGGGCTCCCACACAGCTCTCTTCCAGAGACTCGGCATCCTGGCTGGACCCCTCTGCCCACTTCACCGTCTTGGAATCCTTTGTTTCCAGCCAGATGGATGGAAGAGAAAGTGCAGCTTTGTCTCCACCACGGCGAATGGCGGTGAGCCATGGCTCGCACTTGCTTCTGTGGGTGAGGATGCGATCCATGGCCCCAGCTGGCCCCCAGGGGCTGCGAAAGCTGGTTTAGGCGAAGACCCAGGAAGTGAGGCTGGGTCGGGAGCAGAGCCGGGCGCAGCCACAGGGCGGACCCACCCGAAGCAGGGCAGGCTGTGCTGCGCACCCTGCACGCGGTGCTCAGGAGGCCGGTCCGCGGGCTGGGCGCTTGCCCCGAGAGCAGAGGGGAGATGGTAGGTGTGTCCTCACTCCAGCTCACACCCTGGCACAACGTCTGGACTGTCCTTGGTTAGGGACAGGCTGGGAGGCCGCCGGGGCCACCGGGGCTCTGGCGGTCCCCTCTTGCAACCAGCAGAGCCCTAACTGTGTTGTTTCTTTTTTTTTTTTTTTTTAAAGATTTTATTTATTTATTTGAGAGAGAGAGAGAATGAGAGAGAGCAAGCACATGAGAGGGGGGAGGGTCAGAGGGAGAAGCAGGCTCCCTGCTGAGCAGGGAGCCCGATGCGGGACTCGATCCCGGGACTCCAGGATCATGACCTGAGCCGAAGGCAGTCGCTTAACCAACTGAGCCACCCAGGCGCCTAACTGTGTTGTTTCTTGTGGCTAGGCAAAATGTTGTGCCTGCTTGGACCTCGGTGAGAGCCAGAGCATGAGCGAGGCCCAGAGCGTCCATGGATATGAGAGCGAGTCCGTCAGTCAGGGTCCCCGGAGGCAGCAGGCGGATACTCAGAAGGGCTTAACTGGAGGAAGTGTGGGGGGGTGGGCTTCATGAAGGAACTGTTTACCAAGGTATGGCTAGAGTGAAGGAACCAACACAGAATGGCAAGGCACCCCGAAATGAGGCCCGGACCCGAAAGGCCAGGGAGCAGGTGGTGTGCCCGGAGGCCTTGAGAGCTTCAGCCATGAGAGCAGGGCCTCCCCACAGAAGCCAGCAGAGGACATGACCATTGCTGGAAGAGCGGTAAAGCGGGGAGCAAGGCAGTGCGGATGTGGCCAGACTGAGTGGGGAGGCAATGCGTCAACCTGGAATGTCTTGTCCGTGGCTCCCATTGGTTGAGCCCAACAGGAAGCCAGAGGACCAGGGAGCCCGGTGTGACCGTTATAGAGAGCAGAGGGCACAGAGCAGGGCAGGGAACGGATGGGGAGACACGTGGAGAATAACCAGGACTCCCCGCTGGGGTCTCCCCCGGCCTTTCCCCCCAACAATGTAAGAGGAGTCTGAACGGCCTGCACCGGGTGGCACACTCCCAGGGAAATTCCCAGCCATGTGGGTGACGGCAGCAATAAATATGAAGACGGTGACTTTATCTTGAGTTTATATAACCATGTTCTCCTGAAATAACACCCCGTGACAGGGAGCATCTTTCACAGCATGGGAAGGAACCAGGTCAAATCTTCTCCATCTTGCATTTGAGATTTCCTTTCGACACAGATTTGGACCCTGTTCTGCCTTTTTCCTGAGTGGTGACACTCGCTGCTGTCAGTCCCCTGAGAGCTGGAGGAGGGGGATAAATTTAGACTAGAGGGTTATTATGCTGGAGCCACTTATTTTAAATACTTGATTTTTAACATGACCTTGACCTCTATGGCGTGCATAACTGCATATTCCCTGTCCTCGGCTTGACCAGCTTCTCAGTCTCTTGCCCCCACACTCCTATGTACCTCCCGCCCCCAGCAGCTATGAATAGTCAGTGTGTACAAGGCGACTGGGTGTCGGGCTGAATAATCAGTTCCCACTCTTGTCGGATACCATCACTGTCAAAACGAAGTCAGCTATGTGAACCCCTTGCCGTTCCGCCTGCCTCCTTTTGGAATGCACTGTTCCGACTGCAAATACAAAGCAGCGATTTATAAGCATGAGCTGGTGCAGAAAACAAGACACAAAACCAAGAAAATGAGTATGACACGGCATAGCATGCCATTCAGAACTGTAAACAGACAGGGATGGAAGCAGGAATCAGATGACATTTTGAGATTAGTATACATGAGATCAGAGAGCCAAGACACTAGACCTTAGGTGTTTTTCTTAATGGCTTTGCATGGCCACATTTACTATGGAATTACTGTCAGTAGGTAGTTTTCCTACGGCACTTTTAATTTAAAAGTTTTAAAACAAATGTGTTTGTGCATTGGCCATGTCTTTTAGTATTATAAAAATGGGAGAGGGTGTAGAAAGGTTTGTTTGTTTGTTTGTTTTCCACCCTGTAGTGTATAGAGTACTGTAATTTCCAAACTCTGGGTCAAAACCCAGGAATAGCTCATGGAGTTCATTTAATGGAGTATGGTCAGCATTTTTCATAAAATGGAGTAAGAACGGAATGTGAGCATCAAGTATATTACACAGTAAAGTTAACTAGTGGATAACACACACAGACAAACGTGTGTGGGCTATCCATGTAGGAATGCCTCTTGGCTGTGGGCCCCAGTTTACTAGAGTTGGCTCCGTGTCAGGGCACTTGGGCCCTTGTTCCAACACAGCTATTAACCTCCTAAGCGGCCTCCTCTAGGCACTTGTCCTCTCTGGCCTTGGTATCTTCATGCGCAAAGTGATCCGTTTGGACCCAATGAACCCCAAGAGCCTTTCCATCCCCCTTCTAATACACATTTACTGAGCACCTACTAGGTGCCAAGCTCTGGGGATTTAGCAGCAAACAAAGACCTCACTCTCACTGAGTTTATATCCTGGGTCTGGGGGTGGGGCTGAGGGGGGTTGGTTGACAGACAGTCAACAAACAAAGGAATAGATAAAATGCTAAGGGATGAAGAGAGGATAAGGATAAAGAGATGTCTGAAGGGCGTGGGTGCCATTTACAAGGAGGCCTCTCTGGTAAGGTGATAAATCAGTGGAGACACTGAGAGGGAAAATGAAGGGATCAAGACCAGCAGCTATCTGCCAAGGCTCAAAAGTGCCTGCCTTGTTCGAGGAAGAGGCCAGAGTGGCTGGAGCGGAGCCAGGGGTAGGGGCCGGCAGGCAGGGCAGAGGGAGAAGGCCCGGGCCAGGGGAATGGAAGCCAGTGGAGTGCTCCCACCTGATCTGACTCATGTTGCAAAAGAATCCCCATAGACTTGAGGAGGTAAGCTCAGAGGCTCCTAGAATCCTCCAGAAGCGAGATAATGACGTCTTGCCTCAGCATGGTAGAGAGGGATAGATATTTTGGAAATAGAGCAAGTTAAGATTGGCTGATAGTTTAGATAGGAAGCGAGGGAGGAAGGGATATAGGATGAATTTAGGGTAATGAAGAGGCTAGGAGGAAAGGCTTTGAGGAAGGGAGGGCGAGGGAAATGTGAGGGAGGACTTGCTTCTTGGATATGCCCGTGGTGATGGATGTCAGTGGCACTTGGCAGTCTGGATCTGGAGAGAGGCATTTGGGAATAATCAGCACAGGATGAGACAGAAAGCCGGGGGCTGGATCTGCGGCCCTTGGGAGCAGCTACGTGGTGATTAGAAGAGGCCCCCCCCCCGCTGATCCTCAGGGCCCCCCAACTGTAGAGGGGTCCTGAAAAATGAGAAAGAACCAGCTAATGTTATTTGACTCTCTGATTCTTTTTAGAAGAGGTTGCTGAATGAGAAGAGGAAAATCTGAAAAATGTGGGTTTTGTTTTGACATAATTAGCATGCTTTTCCTACCCATCCTTGCTAAAATTATCATTCCTGATTACCACGATGATAGCTTCTTGCATAAAGCGAGGCAGAAGATTCCTGGCGGGTTAAGTGGAAATACATAGGGATTGACTCAGAGTTTCTTCTAGTTTCTTGGTGTTGTGAAAAAAGTGGATAAATGGCAGCATATTTGCTTTCAGCCATCCACTCAGACCGGATGAAACTGAGCCCCCAGGGGTTGCCCCAGCAGCCCCCGGGCCTGGAGGGCCCCTGCAGACTGGACCCCCCCCCCCAACTCTGCTCCAGTCCACATGAGCGCCCTCCTGCAGTATGATTGCAGGGACCAGGTCCCGAGCCTGGGAATTGCTCCTTTCTTACCAGGAAGGCCAGCCTGAAGCCCTCAGCACACACCTCTTCACTGGTTTCTCAGGCTTCAGGACTAGCTCTCCAGCCAGGAGCAGAAGGATTTTCAAGTTGAGGAGGATTGACTACAACCCGCGGCTTATGAAAATTTGTCTTCTGGAAAAAAGGATTCCAAACTGCAATGTTCTGCAAAGCGTGTAGGGGTGCAAGGCTTGTCTTTCTGTCCGTGCCTGATTTCAACTGCAATTTCTGTTGGTCACCGGGACGCAGCCACTGGAAGGCTGTGGTGGCCACACCAAGATTAGAGGGGAGAGCAGATGCTATATTAGGAGCAGCCACAAACGGACCTAGTAATTTTTGCACCCCAGGAAAACTTCCTAAACTGCCTCCCCCCACCACCATTGTCCTCTGCTGGCTGGACCTCTTTCCTTCCCCTAGCAACCAATTCTCTGCTTCTACGGTGACTTCTCTGGGCACCCAGGCCAGGACCTCGTGCATTCCAGAATTGTACCCTGGGCCTTCATCCTCCTTTCTTTACCCCCTTGGCCCTTAGAGCCCCAAACTCCTGAAATCATTACCCCTGGCCCTCAAGACAAGGTGAATTTGGAGGCTCACCACCCAAGAGACTCGGTGTAGTTAAATATCGTCTGAATCAAAAAGGAAGACGTGTTGAATATTCTTCAGCCTTCTGAGAGCGTACTTGCGGGGCTGAGGGAAGCGCTCCTCTCCTAACCACCGGGGTGGAGGGAGGGTTGGGGAAGGGAACAACACTGGGGCCAACATATAGCCTCACAGAAAGTCGGATTTTGTTCCTGGCTGTACTACCCTGAACAGAGTACATATTATTTTTAAAAGTCCTTCCTTAGGGCGCCTGGGTGGCTCAGACGGTTGAGCATCTGCCTTCGGCTCAGGTCATGATCCCAGGGTCCTGGGATCGAGTCCCGCATCAGGCTCCCTGCTCCTTGGGAGCCTGCTTCTCCCTCTGCTTCTCTCTCTCTCTCTCTGTCTCTCATGAATAAATAAATAAAATCTTTAAAAAAAAAAAAAAAAAAAGTCCTTCCTTAGTTTCCTGGTACCTATAGTACAAGGACTAACCTTGTGGCTCCTCATTCAAAGCCTCATACCATTTAGACCCTTAACAATAGTAAATCATATCCTTTTCACTATTTCCTGTATGGGACTCACACACACACACACACACACACTCTAACATTCTACCCACTATGGCCACAAGGTCTTTACCCCAAAGTCTTCCCACATCTCTGGGCCTTTGTCCAAGTCTTTCCCTCATCTCTTGGCTCTCAAATCCACCTTCCTAAACCCTAAATTACCTCGTTCTCCTCTCTGGGCTGTCGGAGGAATTTATAATATGACTTCCCACAGTCTGCATGGCACTCACTAGCTGTGTGGGTTCCTGTCCCAATGTCCTTGTCCCCGTCCCTGTCTCCTCCTCCCCCACCCCCCAACTTCACACCCATGCACACAATAGGTTGAGCTCTTTGAGGGCAGATTAGCAGCAGTAACAGACACATGGCAGGGGCTCAGGCACTTTACAGAATCAAAATAAAGGAGACTTTGCTATTTCAAAATGGTACCAGCCTAACAGCTCCCATTGTACTTTCTGTTAATTTCCTGTATGAGGATTCCAAAAAAAGATGAAACTTGACATCTTCAAAAACAAAGAAAACCTGGCACATAGCCTGGGACTTGGGCACACGAAATACCTTCCGATTGTGGTTCCAAGAAGGTTGTGGCCAGACATTCGATCGAGGCAGCTACCTGAGCGCAGTCTTAGAAAGGTGAGTGCCTCTTTGACCCAGCAATTATTTTGCTAGGAATTTAGCCTGAGGAATAAAATTTAAACGCAAGGGAAAAATAAGAGCAAATTACATGCCCACTAGAAAGGATAGGCTGAAAAATGGGGAGCTGTGTGAGGATGTATTGTACCTCAATAAAAACTATGTTTTAAAGGTATGTTTACTGATTTGAAAACTGTCCATGACTTATTGTTAGTAAAAAAAAATTCAGGTTATAAAACAATACATTATTTTTACAGAATACAGTTTTTACAGTAAAAACCTACCATAGATAAATGCAGAGGATAAAGGTTGGAAGGGTATATGTGGAAATGTTAACAGTGGTTATCTCTGGGTAATAGAGTTATAGCTAATACTTACTTGCCTTTTTTAGCCTATTTGTTTACTTCTACAATGAACATGTGTTTCTTCATTAATACATAGATAGGCATGAAACAGAGGAACCACAGAGAGCCCTGCGTAAGAGCGTTAAGTTCCCTGAGTTGGATTTCATCTACCACTAAGTTGCTGTTTTAGGGTTAAGTGGGGAATTACGTAAAAGGTAGACTTCCTATAGGAAGTTCCTTAACTTCTTTTCTTCTGCAAAATGTGTATAACAACAGTATCTAAGGGAATTTTTAGAGAATTGGAGAAATGGGGAAAAAAAACAGTCTTTTAAACACATGGTGCTGCAGGGCGCCTGGGTGGCTCAGTCTTCAAGCGTCTGCCTTCAGCTCAGGTCATGATCCCAGGGTCCTGGGATAGAGTACCACATCGGGCTCCCTGCTCAGCTGGGAGTCTTCTTCTCCCTCTCCCTCTGCCTGCGCTCCCCCTGCTTGTGCTCTCTCTCTCTGTCAAACAAATAAATAAAATCTTAAAAAAAAAACAAAACAGGGCGCCTGGGTGGCTCAGTTGGTTGGGCGACTGCCTTCGGCTCAGGTCATGATCCTGGAGTCCCAGGATCGAGTCCCGCATCGGGCTCCCTGCTCAGCGGGGAGTCTGCTTCTCCCTCTGACCCTCCTCCCTCTCATGCTCTCTGTCTCTCGTTCTCTCTCTCTCGAATAAATAAATAAAATCTTTAAAAAAAAATTAAAAAAAAATAAAATAAAATAAAAAAAATAAAAATAAAAATAAAAAAAAAATAAATTAAAAAAAAAAAACAAAAAAAACAAAACACATGATGCTGGACCAACTGGACATCCACATGCAAGAATACAAATTGAGGCACTGACCTTATACCCTTCATAAAAATTAACTCAAAATGAATCATAGACCTCAATGTACAACACATAACTATAAAACTCTTAGATGGTAACATAAGAGAATATCTAGGTGCTTTGTTTTTATGAAGGGAATGACTGGGACATGTTTAATTAATTAATTAATTAATTTATTAAAGATTTTCTTTATTTATATGTCAGAGAGAGAGCACAAGCAGGGGGAGCAGCAGGCAGAGGGAGAAGCAGGCTCCCCGATGAACAAGGAGCCCGATGTGAGACTCGATCCCAGGACCCTGGGATCATGACCTGAGCTGGAGGCAGATGCTTAACCGACTGAGCCACCCAGGCATCCAAGACATGTATAATTTAAACACCGATGAGAGAGGATGCTTCCTTCATGCCCATGAGTGACAGGGAAGAGCATGGGTGCAGATGAGGCAGCGGGAGGCTGAGGCAATCCCCAATCCCTGGTAGAGACTTGTCTTTTCTTTGTGCATGAGGGAGCCAGACCATTTGCTAAGACTGGGGAGAATCAGTAGGGACTGGGGAGCTGAGCGAAGTGGAGAAGGTTTGAAATGGTCTCTGTGGAGAGTAGGACGGCCATAGACTAAAAGCTACAGATGGACTGTGAGGTCCTTATACAGGTGGGGGTCCTTCTTCCCCACCTGTAATTCTTCCCCACCTCTAATTCCACAGCCGAGGACACTGAGACCCAGAGAGGGGACGTGATTTGCCCAGAGCGAATGGCAAAGCTTTGGCTGGCATCAGATGGCTGGGCTTCTGGGAGGGCACTTCCATCACAAGGCAGCCGACATTTTCTCAGTTTTCTCTCCGCTCTCTGTCGCGTATAGTTTGCAGTTACGTCAGCCTCTTTGCAAAGGATGGTCTCCTGGGTCTTACTAGATGCTCCGTCACCCCCTCACACAAAATCTTGCATAGAGAAGGAATATTTTCTCAGTAAGTGAATAATAGACAATCAGGCCATCCTTCTTCTGTCTCACTCTACCTTAGAGGGAAGTCTACCTTTTACGTAATTCCCCACTTAACCCTACACCTCTATTTCCGAATAAGCTAAGGATAGAACAGAAAAAGGGCGCCCAATCTCCTTGGCATTTAGAGTAACAGCCATCAATTCCTACAGTAGCTCTTTCCCTAAATTGGGACATGGATAATATATTTATTCATACATACCCCACTTTGTTCTAGAAAGGGATTCATACCTCTAGGGTGTATCAGTCCATTCACTAAAAAGTATAAGTCCTTCAGTTTATTGCAGATGTCCCAATGCACCACGTAACGGGATTTGGCTATTACAGATTCCACTAATTAATTCATGGTATTTCCTCAGGGGCTTGGGAACCCATTTATGTATATGAATGCAAAATAGATGGCAAATTAGAATTCCTACCCCGAAAACTTGCCATCTTATGAAGATAGAATCAGGAAGGGGTCATCACCATTTATGCACTCAACAGGCTAGCTGAGCCGATAAATGGTTTTTGCAGTTACAAAGATGTAACCCTATATAAATGCCAACAGAAGACCCATAACCTTGTCATGGTGGGTGGCAGGCCCTTGACTATGGGATACTCAGATCGTGGGATCAAAGACGCACAGTGTAATGGCGAGAACAACGAAGATGTGGCTATTAGGAGAACTCTGTTCTAGGCTTCGTCTTACTACTTTATTGCTAAACCACATTTCTTCCAAGTCTGCTTTCTTGATGGACTAGATACAAGGAAGGGTTCTAGCGGCTCTGACACAGCAAGAACTTCTGGAATCTAAACTATTTCTGGCTGTGGGTCAGGCCTTACACCGCTTTGCTTGTCCCTTCAGGCACAACCACCAGCTGCTTGTCCCTGGGGCAGTGAGCACTTCTCAGTGAATGTGAGGAGCATGGTCCTGCTGGTCTCATCACTCGTGCCAGACTCGCAAGGGCTGAGTCTGGTCCAGAAACTTCTGGTTTGAGCTTATCTATAGGCCTGACTAGAGGATTATATATGTGTGGATAAGGCTGGCAGAGACCAGAAAGTGACCTGACTGGGAAAAAAAATGTGCCTGTGGCTTGAGCTGTTTCTGGAACTCCTAAGCCCTTACTATGAGCAAGAGACTGTCCCAGGGCTGAGTATTCAGGCCCAGGCAGGATGAATGAGAGCACAAGGAGCTTGCAGTATGGTGGGTGCTTTCTGCCCTCAGCAGAGGATCAGGCCACCAGGTCCTGGTGATGGAGTTTTTGAATGCTGGTGAGGTCTGGAGCCGACAGCCAAGAAAGAATTCTTGGGATGGGGGTGCCTGGGTGGCTCAGTCGTTAAGCGTCTGCCTTCGGCTCAGGTCCTGATCCCGGGGTCCTGGGATGGAGCCCCACATCGGGCTCCCTGCTCAGCGGGAAGCCTGCTTCTCTCTCTCCCACTCCCCCTGCTTGTGTTCCCTCTCTCGCTGTGTCTCTCTCTGTCAAATAAATAAATAAAATCTTAAAAAAAAAAAAGAATTCTGGGGATGTTCTGCAGAAAAGTGATTTTCTTAAAGCACAGGGACAGGACCTGTAGGCAGAAAGAGCTGCTGATTATATAGTATGGGGTGGGTGGGGAGAGGTAAGGAAAAAGGGAGGTGTCCAAAAGGACTTTCATATGCTAAAGAAGACCCTCAGGATACTGGAGGCCTTGCTATTATCAGGCTAAGGTTGTTTTTTCCTTCTAGCAAAGCATTAAGATAGTAGGAAGTTGGGTGCCTGGGTGGCTCAATCAGTTAAGCCTCTGCCTTCAGCACAGGTTATGATCTCAGAGTCCTGGGATCGAGCCCTGCAATGGGCTCCCTGCATAGCAGGGAATCTGCTTGTCCCTCTCCCTCTGCCCTGCTCATGCTCTCTCTCTCTCTCAAATAGATAAAGTCTTAAAAAAAAAAGATAGTTGGAAGTTTCCTGAGGAATGTCACACATATCCCATGGGGTGGGGGTGGCGGAGGGGGGTTTGCAGGATGTCACCTTGTGCTTTGTCCTCAGCTTGCCTTCTGCTCCCTCACCACTGGGAAGGGAGCTATTCCTCTAGCTGGGAACTGGTTAAAACAAAGATGAGTATTTAAGTGTCCTCCACAAGGCCCATATGCCCTGGAGCCAGGGGTCTTGGTGAGTCAGTGAGTGGTCTGGAAAATGTACATCATGACACCTGCCCACAAACACACCAAGTCACTCCTTATCATCTATTGTGCTGGAAGGCTCCAAAGAAATCATTAACTCCTTCACCTTTTATGAGGAGGACACACTTTAAGGCACGTGTAAGGCGGGGCTGCAGGTCCCAGCAAAGATAGAGGCAGCAAAAAAGCAGCCCTTCACGGGGTCCCTTCAGTGTCTCTATCTCAAGAACCTCAACACACTTGGACCCCAGCAAGGTGCTGTCCTGCCAGGAGGGCCTGGAAAGCCAGCTGTATTTTGTTCTTTCTCTGCTTGGTCAGTGGACTTTGTTGCAGAAACTGCTTTCCTCTCTAGCCAGGCATAGATTTTTCAGAATGTTGGAAAATAATCGTTTCCTTTTGTACTTAACTTGCTGTTGACAGTGACTCTGCATATAGTCACTTGTTGTCTCCAGCTCCCACCCTTAAGGAAATAAACAATGTCCTGGAAGCACCTCTGCCTCCTTTTACATCATGAAATGCATCACCTTTACAGAAAAGTGTATGCACAGTTTAAAGATAAATAATAAAATAAGCACCTGTTACCCACTAATGTCTGAAGCCCAGATGTGCGCCTCTCCCCAGTCTCTGCTTCTTCTGACCACCCCCATCGTCCTGGGAAGCACTGTCCCGATGTTTATGTTAATCATTCTAGTTTCCTTTACAGTTCTGCTCCCCAGGTTACATGGCCCTAAACTATCTGTCTCTCAGATCTGAATAACACAAAGCCAGCTGTGTAAGGAACAAGCACGCTTGCCAGTGTTAGATGAGATGGTCCCAGAAAAACAAGCTGAAGAGAGCCACTGGGTTAAGCTGCAGCTTTCCTGAGTTTTCAAAAGCCTCTTCTGGGGAAATGAGAAGGCAAAGTTATGAGTAGAGGCAGATCTAGGATTTGCAGGGCCTAACCATTATGTAACTGGGGGGACTCTTTAAGAACATTATGAGTTCAGGGGCACCTGGCTGGCTCGGTCAGTGGAGCATGCGACTCTTGATCTCAGGGTCATGAGTTCGAGCCCCACGTTGGGTGTGGAGACTACTTAAAAAAAAAGTTACGAGTTCGGGGCGCCTGGGTGGCTCAGTTGGTTAAGCGACTGCCTTCGGCTCAGGTCATGATCCTGGAGTCCCTGGATCAAGTCCCGCATCGGGCTCCTTGCTCGGCAGGGAGCCTGCTTCTGCCTCTGACCCTCCCCCCTCTCATGTGCTCTCTCTCTCTCATTCTCTCTGTCTCAAATAAATAAATAAAATCTTTAAAAAAAAAAAAAAAAAGTTACGAGTTCAAAATTACAAGTACTGAACTGGGTACAGGGCCTTGGGTGGGGCAATTATAAGTAAGGAACTTGAGTTTTTAAGGTAAGTCAGTCTCTAGCAATGAGGGCTCACCTGTCTGGGCATCTGGGAGATCTGCAGTATGGGCCAGGTGCTGAACACCTTATAGAAATAGAGGCAGAGGGAGAGTGATGCTTTGTATTATCTGCTTCTAAGCGTACCATAGCCTATGTGCAGCTCTCAAGGGTAGGTCAAAGCAGAACACTTCAGAAGTGGGAATTTTTTTGAAAATTAATGTTCTCAGCTAATACTAGCAGCGAGGCATAAAGAGATGGGCAGGAATTTCCTTAATACATGGTGAAGGCATGATAAACACAGATAAACCTGTCCTCACGTTTAAATGAGGGTATAATGTTAGTGGGGATTTTGGTGGTGAGAGTTCCTGTAAGATTTGTTTCTTGAGCCACACTTCTCCAAATGGAACTGGTTGCTCTCTACATCTGGTACACAGCTATTATGGGATTTCCCTTCACCATCCTCCTGGGAAATCTCTTTTTCTCTCCTGTTTTGGATCTTTCTCCTTGATTTACTTTATTTTTTGTCCAGTAGCTTTTTGAGAAAGGGTGCACAATAGGAAAAATTTGGACTTTATATACTTGAAAATATTGTTTTTTACTCTCATACTTGATTTTTTTTTTCTGTTGCAAATTCAGCCTCGTTTTCTTTTCTTTTTTTATTTTTTACAGTTTGGGTAGTATTTTTTTTTAATTTAAATTCAATTCATTAACATATAATATATTATTTGTTTCAGGGGCATAGGTCTGTGATTCATCACTCTTATATAATACCCAGTGCTCATCACATCACCTGCCCTTCTTAATGCCCATCACCCAGTTACCCCATCCCCCCACTCCCCTCCCCTCCAGCAACCCTCAGTTTGTTTCCTAAGATTAAGAGTCTCTTATGGCTTGTCTCCCTCTCTGGTTTCATCTTGTTTCATTTTTTCCTCTCTTCCCCTATGATCCTCTGCCTTGTTTCTTAAATTCCACATATCAGTGAGATCATACGATAATTGTCTTTCTCTGATTGACTTATTTCACTTAGCATAATACCCTCTAGTTCCATCCACGTCATTGCAAATGGCAAGATTTCATTTTTTTGATGGTTGCATAGTATTCCAATATATATATATATATATATATATATATATATATATATATATACACACCACATCTTCTTTACCCATTCATCTGTCGATGGGCATCTGGGCTCTTTCCATAGTTTGGCTATTGTGGACATTGTTGCTATAAACATTGGGGTGCAGTTGCCCCTTCAGATCACTACTTTTGAAACTTTGGGGTAGATATCCAGTAGTGCAATTGCTGGGTCATAGGGTAGCTCTACTTTCAACTTTTTGAGCAACCTCCATAATGTTTTCCAGAGTGGCTGCACCGGTTTGCATTCCCACCAACAGTGTGGGAGGGTTCCCCTTTCTCCGCACCCTCATCAACATCTGTTATTTCCTAGCTTATTAATTTTAGCCCTTCTGACTGGTGTGAGGTGGTATCTCATTGTGGTTTTGATTTGTATTTCCCTGATGCCGAGTGATGTGGAGCACTTTTTCATGTGTCTGTTGGCCATTTGGATGTCTTCTTTGCAGAAATGTCTGTTCATGTCTTCTGCCCATTTCTTGATTGGATTCTTTGTTCTTTGGGTGTTGAATTTGATAAGTTCTTCATAGATTTTGGGTACTAGCCCTTTATCTGATCTGTCATTTGCAAATATCTTCTCCCATTCTGTTGGTTGTCCTTTGGTTTTGTTGGCTTCATACTTGACTGAGAGTGTGGCTGTGTATAGATTTCTAGACTGGAAATGACATCCTTCAGAATTTCAAAGGCTTCATTGTATTTTGGTTTCTAGTGTTGCCGATGAGAAATCAGAAGCCATTCTGGTTCCTAAACTTTGTGTACAACCCACTTTTTTTATCCTGTCTGGAAGCAGTGAAATCTCTTGGTCCCTAAAGTGGTACTGGCTACTTAGGAGTCCTTCAGTCTGGCAGTCCTTCATTCTGTTTTTGAATTATACCATTGATAGTCCTCCCCCCCCCCCTTTTTCCTCTTCTCTCTTTCTGAAAACACTGCAATTTGGATGCAAGAGCTTCCAAACTAATACTCCAATTTCTTACCTTTTCTCTCCTATTTTCTACCTCTTGCTCTATTTGCTGGGAAATTTCCCCAATATTATATTCCAACCATTATGTTAGTTTTTTATTTCTACCTAGGCAGATAATATTCCTTTCAAAATCCTTATGGGTTTTTTTTTACTGACTACAAAAGTATTATGTGTGCATTATTTAAAAATTAACCATTACAAAAATATTTTCCATAGAAAATACAAGGTTTCTAGAGTTCCATCTAGTAGATCATGGAATAGATTAGAGTCCAGAAATAGACCCATGCATATGTAGCTTAAGCGTTTGTATACGAATCATGTTGTATATCTATTTTTGACAAAGATGCTGTGTCGTAAGAAATGTGGCTTCACAAAAGAGGTCTGGCTTTTGTCCCAGTTCTGGGAACCAACCTCTAAACCCTTGGAATTTTCTGAGCAATAAGGGTGTCTTTGTTATTCATGGCAGCCCCTAGAACTACACCTACTATTTTATGCTAATAAGATGATTTGGAGTAAGGGCTGGCCATGCAAGAAAGGCCAACTATGTGATTAGAGGTTTGGGATTTTGGGTGCTGTGATATCAGGCCAAACTCCAGGGAGGGCAGAGCTAGAGACTGCGTTCAACCACATGGACAATGATTCCATCAATTGTGCCTGCCTAATGAAACCTAACTAAAATCTCTGGATATAAAGCTCAGGTGAGTTTCCGTGGTTGGCAATGCTCTATGCATATCAATGCCGTATGGTAACACATTCCTGATGATGATAGAAGCTTCGTATTTGGAACCTTCCCAGATTTGCCCGTGTGTCTCTTGTTTTGGCTGGTTCTAATTTGTATGCTTTCACTATAATAAATCTGTAATTGTAGGAATAGAGCTTTCCTGAGTTCTGTGAGTCATTCGAGTGAAGTATCAAAACTGAAGATGGTTTTGGGAAACCCCTAAACAAGAAGTTGGTGTCTGAAGTGAAGGCAGTAGGGACTGTTCCTATTGGCCGTGCAGTCTGGCAAAGTCCTTAGAGTTTAGAAAATGGCACTCTCCCACAAGCGGTGCTCTAATCATTGATATGCTTACCTCTTATTATATACAAAAATTAACTTGAAGTGGGTCGTAGACCTGAATGTAAGAGCTGGAAATAGAACATTTCTAGAATAAAATATAAGTGAGTATTTTTGTGACCTTGGGTTGAGCCTATATCAATATATTAAATAAACCACAGACAACAGGAAAAAATGATGAATTGTACTTCATCAAAATTAAAAACTTCTCGTCTTCAAAAGACTGTTAAGACAATGAAAAAGTAAGCCACAGACTGGGGTACAATATTGGCCACACATACATCTGTCAAAGGGCTTGTGTCCAGAATATATAAAGAATTCTTTTTTTTTTAAGATTTTATTTATTTGACAGAGAGAGACACAGCGAGAGAGGGAACACAAGCAGGGGGAGTGGGGGAGGGAGAAGCAGGCTTCCCGCTGAGCAGGGAGCCCCATGTGGGGCTTGATCCCAGGACCCCGGGACCATGACCTGAGCCACCCAGGTGCTCCTATATAAAGAATTCTTACAACAACCAGTTACAATATAACCAGTTTAAAAAGTGGGCTGAAGATTTGAAAAGACAATTCACCAAAGAAAACATATGGGGGGTAAATAAGCACATGAGAAGATGCTCAACCTCATCAGTCATTAGGGAAATGCAAATTAAAAACACACTGAGATGGGTGCCTGGGTGGCTCAGTCGTTAAGCGTCTGCCTTTGGCTCAGGTCATGATCCCAGATTCCTGGGATCGAGTCCCACATCAGGCTCCCTGCTCAGCGGGAAGCCTGCTTCTCCCTCTCCCTCTACCCCTGCTTGTGTTCCCTCTCTCTGTCAAATAAATAAAATCTTTAAAAATATTAAAAAAAAACAAAAAAAACCACACTGAGATACCACTATGCATCCACTAGAATGGCTGAGTTTTAAAAGACTAGCCATGACAAGTGTTGGCAAGGATGTGGGGCAACTGGAACTTTTGTACTTGGCTGATAGGAATGGGAAATGGTACAGTCACCTTGGAAAGCGGTTCAGGAGTTTAAAAAATAATGTTAAGTACACATTTACCATATGATCCAGCAATTTTACTCGGAGGTTTTTATCCAAGATAAATGAAAACATATGTCCACACTTTAAAAATCTATACATAAACTATAAAAGGAAAAATGGATAAATTGGACTTCTTTAAAATTAAACAATTTGTTCAGTGAAAGTTGCTGTTAAGAGGATGAAAATATAATCTAACGATGGAAGACTATTTACAAACCACATATCTGACAAAGAATTAGTTTCTAGAACACATGAAGAACTCTCAAAACTCAACTGTTAAAACAATCCAGGGTGCCTGGGTGGCTCAGTTGGTTAAGCGACTGCCTTCAGCTCAGGTCATGATCCTGGAGTCCCTGGATTGAGTCCCGCATCAGGCTTCCTGCTCGGCAGGGAGTCTGCTTCGTCCTCTGACCCTATCCCCTCTCAGATGTTCTCTCTCTCTCATTCTCTCTCTCTCAAATAAATAAATAAAATCTTAAAAAAAAAATCCAATTAGAAAATGAGCAACGACATGAACAGACATCCTAAAGAGGATATACAGATGGTAAATAAGCACATGAAAAATGTCATCATCATTAGCTGTTAGGGAAATACAAATTAAACTACAATGAGATATCACTACACACCCAGCAGAATGGCCAGAATAAAAATGACAACACCAAATAAATGCTAGAGAGGGTGCAGAGAAACTGAATCACTCATAAGTTGCTGGAGAGAATGTAAAATGGTACAGCCGCTCTGGAAACCAATTTGGCAGTTTCTTTTAAAACTAAACACATGGGGCGACTGGGTGGCTTAGTAGGTTAAGCCCCTGACTCTTGGTTTCGGCTAAGGTGATGATCTCGAAGTTGCGGGATCAAGCCCTGTGTCAGGCTCCAAGCTCAGTGCAGAATGTGCATCAGATTCTCTCTTCCGGGGCGCCTGGGTGGCTCAGTCAGTTAAGCGTCTGCCTTCAGCTCAGGTCGTGATCCCAGAATCCTGGGATCCCCTCTCTGCTCCCCCGGGAGCCTGCTTCTCCCTATCCCGCTCCCCCTGCTTGTGCTCTCTCTCTCATTCTGTCTCAAATAAATAAATAAAATCTTAAAAAAAAAAGATAAATCTTTAAAAAAAATCTTTAAAAAAAAGATTTTATTTATTTATTTGAGACAGAATGAAAGAGCACAAGTGGATGGGAGGGGCAGAGGGAGAGGGAGAAGCAGACTCCCATTTGAGCAGAGATCCGGATGCGGGGCTCGATCCCCCCTGAACCAAAGGCAGATGTTTAACCAACTGAGCCACCCAGGCACCCCAATAAGTAAAATCTTAAAAAAAAAGATTCTCTCTCCCTCTCTCTGTGCCCCCATACTCATGCTCTCTCTCAAATAAATAAATAAATAAATAAATCTTAAAAAAAAAACTGAAACACACACACAAAAACAAAAAAAAACTAAACACACAACTATCATACAACCCAGCAACTGCTCTCTTGGGCACTTATCCCAGAGAAAAGAAAGCTCATGTTCACATAAAAACCTGTACACAAAGATTCATAGCAACGTTATTTATAGTAACCCCAAACTGAAAACAAACCAGATGCCTCTCCACAGGTGAATGGCTGAATACACTGTGGTACACCCACGCCATGGAACACTCCAGTAAATAAAAAGGAACAAACTATTGATATTTTCAAACACTTGAATGGTTCTCCAGAGAATTATGTTGTGTGAAAAAAGTAAATTCCCCCCACATTATATATTGTATGATTCTATTATATGACCATATTGAAATGACAAAATTATGGAAATGGAGAAGAAATTAGTGGTTGCCAGGGGCTGGAGAGTGGAAAGGGAAGTAAGTGTGGCTATAACAGAGCAACACGAGAGGCCTTTTACTATCTGACACCTCAACAAAGTTGACCACTTTAATTATGTATTATGGACTTCTAGCTTCAGGGCATATAGCTTTACCTTCTTTTCACAATAGTTGCATAGTATTTCGTTGTATGGATGCCCATAATCCCACAACGAATTTAATTAGTTCCCTTTTGGTGAGCATTTGGGCTATTTCCAATTTTTTTATTTTACAAATAATGTTGGGATGGTCAACCTTATCATATATCTTTGCATACTTGAGTAAGTGTCTTATTGAATGGATTCCTAAAAGGGATATTGCTTGGTCAAAGGGTATACACACTTAAAATTTTAGTCGTAGGAATCAAATCGCCTTGCAAAATAAGGTTGTGTCAACTTGTTCTCTCACCAATGGTGAATAAGAGTCCTGTGGTTGGTCTTTTTAAGCTTATTTATTTCTTCCTTTTCCCACAGCCTTTTCATCCAGTTGATGTTTACCTTTTCACAACTCCCAGAGGATTTCTGTAGCTCTGAGTTTTGATTGTTGATGCTTCGCCAGGGCTGGTGGAGTGACCTAGTTACTTGAGGACCATTCAATCAACAAGGAGCTCATATGGTAGCGGGGAGACCCACATGAAAAGCAATACTGCATAGCATGATAAATGGCATGATACTTATATATAAGTATCGTGTACTAATAATGATGATGAAAGAGAAGATGATGTTAGTGCTAATAATTATAATAATAGCTAAAAATTATCAAGCACTTACTATATTCCAGGAAGTAGTCGTCCCACAGCAACCCTCTGAGGTAGAAACTATTACAACTGTTCCCATTTCATAGATTCCTAGGCTGGGCATTGAAGGATGAATAGGAGTTAACTAGGTGAAGAAAGGTGGTGACAGATTCAATGGAATCCAGGCAGAATGAAAAGTGCACACAAAGACACTGAGGCAGAAGAAAGTGAGGTCTATTCAGGGGTCCTGTGAGTAATTTCAGATGGCTGCCCCCTAAAGGGGACTAGGGGAAAAGAGGAAGCTGGAGAGAGCTCATGAATGGGTGGATGTGGATATTTCTCATTTCCTCTTGACCAACACCACACAAATGCTGCATTTGGCTGCCCCCACCTTACTGATCTGTGGTTCTGTTGGAGTCTAGGAAGCGATGCCTGGGTTAAGACTCAAAGGTTGGGTAAGAGTCACCCAGACACAAAAGAGGAACTGAGTGTTCAGGCAGAGGAAGTGGCATGAGATGTCTTGGCTGGCGTGCTTAATCCTGGAGTGGCTAGCTATAAAGTATTAAGGGAAAGGAGACATGAATGAGGTCAAAGAAGGTTAACTCATATAGGGCCTGTAGGACATGTTAAGGAGTTCAAACCTCACAGTGATTACAAAATCAATCCATAGAAAAGAAATAATCAAGTTTCCACTCCAGGCAGGCCCTGTAGATAGGGGCCTAGGGAGGTACAATGATGTGCACAGCCTCTAAGGAGCTCACAGAGTAGCTGAGAAAGTAAAACCTGAGTGAATATAAGGGAGCTAATCAAGGGTAAAAGGCCACATATAACAAGGAATACATATGTGGTGCTGGAGTTTACAGGCGGCAGGAATGACAATTGGCTGGGGAGGCAGGGATAGTCAGAGTGGGGAAAGGAATGGGGACTTGAAGGATGGGTACCGTTTGGGAAGGAGAAAGGGAGATAGCTTTCTGGATAGGACAGCCCAAGCATGAATAAATGGATCTATCAGACATATTCCGACAAGACTGAGTAAGCCCTCCTGGCCAAAGGGTGGGTACGTGCAGGGAATATGAAAGAAACTTAGAAAGGGTGCATTAGGTCAAATTGTGAAGGGTCCCACGTGCAAGGCTAAGGAATTTGAATTTATTTATTTTTTATTTTTTTAAGATTTTTTATTTTTTTATTTGAGAGAGAGAGAGAGAGAGCAAACACAAGCAGGGAGAGGAACAGATGGAGAGGGAGAAGCAGGCTCTCCACTGAGCAGGGAGCCCGACACAGGGCTCGATCCCAGAACCCCGAGATCACAACCCGAGCCGAAGGCAGACGCTTAACCGACTGAGCCACCCAGGCGCCCCGAGGAATTTGAATTTAAATCTCTGTGGGCAAAGAAGGGCCATCCTGCCTTTTTCAGTGAGGAGCAACTGGATTAAGGTGATCTTGTTTGGTGATTAATTTGGAATAAAAGAGATAGCCAAATCAGGGCAACAATTTAGAGGAGTGCTCATGTGCAAGTTCTGAACAAGGTTGGCCGAAATAAAGATGAAATGAGAGGTTAAGAGGAAAGAAAGTGTGGCCTGCCATTTTCACCTTCTTGCAGGAAACTTTGGTCCTCCTCATCGTACAGCTGGCTCTTGCTGGACACATTTTCAAGGCAGCACACATTTTTTGAGGGACTACAATGTGCCTGACATGGAGCTGGGCACCTGGGAGAGAAAAGAAAGATCATGAAGACTGCCTTGTAGGAAGTTTGTAGCCTAAAAGAAAGGAGGATGGAGGAGGAGCAGATGTATATTAAAAAAAAAAAAAATCACTCATAAACAACATCAACCATGTGTTAAAACAGTCTGTGGGAGGGCACCTGGGTGGCTCAGTTGGTTAAGCGACTGCCTTCGGCTCAGGTCATGATCCTGGAGTCCCGGGATCGAGTCCCGCATCAGGCTCCCTGCTCGGCAGGGAGTCTGCTTCTCCCTCTGACCCTCCCCCCTCTCATGCTCTCTGTCTCTCATTCTCTCTGTCTTAAATAAATAAATAAAATCTTTAAAAAAAAAAAAAAAACAGTCTGTGGGAAAGCTGTGGAGAAGGGAGGGGTACTAATTTTGCCTGGAGGCAGAACTTGAAAGGGGCCCTGAAGAATGGGAAGGAAGTTTTCTTTCCCCCCCCACCCCACCATTTTAGCCACAGGAAGAGAGAATTCCTGGGTCCCTCTCCCCACCTCCACTAGTCTTATCACTTGGACTCCATACCAGCTATTCCGAAAAGAGGAAGGGCCAAAGTGTGTACAACCTTCTCTTCAGTGATGAATAGAAGGGGCTAATGTGTGCCAAATGTTTTCCAACCGTCATCTCTAATTCTGATAACAACAACGTGCTGGTGAACATTATCTCCATTTTACTGAGGAACCTGGGTTCACAGCTAGAAAGTGGCTACACCAGGACTGAAGGTGAGTCCATTTTTTTTTTTTTTTAAGATTTTACGTATTTATTTGAGAGAGAGAGAGAAAGATCACGAGCAGGGGGGAAGGGTAGAGGGAGAAGCAGACTCCCCACTGAGCAGGGAGCCCCTGAAGCTGTGTCCTTCTAACTTCAAAATCTACCTTCTTCCCTCTATGCTGCATGGCTGCTGTGGGCTTGTATGAAGGCTTTAGGACGGGATGCCTGGGTGGCTCAGTCAGTTAAGCGTCTTGGCTCAGGTCATGATTCCAGGGTCCTGGGATCGAGTCCTGCATCGGGCTCCTTGCTCAGAGGGGAGCCTGTTTCTCCCTCTGCCTGCCGCTCCCCCTGCTTGTGCTCTCTCATTCTCTCTCTCTCTGACAAATAAATAAAATATTTTTAAAAAAGGCTTTATGATGTCATGTGGTACACTCAAACACACACATACAGCAGACACTTAATACTTGTGCAGTGAACTGGGTATTTACCCAAAAAATACAAGAACACTAATAACTCAAAGGGATACATGCACCCTCATGTTTATGGTAGCATTATTTACAATAGCCAAATTACAGCAGCCCAAGTGTTCATCGATAGATGGATGGATAAAGAAGATGTGGTATACACACACACACACACACACACACACAGAGGAGTATTACTCAGCTATAAAAAAGAATGAAATCTTGCCTTTACAACAACATGGATGGAGCTAAAGAGTATAATGCTAGGCAAAATAAGTCAGAGAAAGACAAATATGATCTCACTTATGTGGAATTTAAGAAGCAAAACAAATGAGCAAAGAAAAAAGAGAGAGAGACAAACACTCTCACCTACAGAGAATAGACTGATGGTCACCACAGGGGAGGTGGGGGGGGTGAAATAGGTGATGGGGTTTAAAGAGTACACTTATCCTGGGGCAACTGGGTGGCTCAGTCCGTAAGCGTCTGCCTTCGGCTCAGGTCGTGATCCCGGGGTCCTGGGATCAAGCCCCACATCGGGCTCCCTGCTCAATGGGAAGCCTGCTTCTCCCTCTCCCACTCCCTCCGCTGTGTCCCCTCTCTCCCTGTGTCTCTCTCTGTCAAATAAATAAATAAAATCTTAAAAAAAAAAAAGAGTACACTTATCCTAATGAGCACTGAGTGATGTGTGGAATTGTTGCGTCACCATATTGTATACCTGAAACTGATATAACACTCTGTTAACTATACTGGAAATAAAATAAAAAACTTAAAAAAAAATTGTGCCGTGAATAAATGGATAAGAACAAAAGACTAAGCTTCTCAGGACGGGCAGCCACTAGGAAGTGCGTCGTGCATCCTGCAGAATGAATTTACCTTCCTCACTGTGGCGGTCGGAGCCCAGGGCGCTGGGAGACACGCCCCAAACCCGAGAGAAACAGCACCTCTCAATGGGAAGCCAAACCTCCAAACTGCGTGGGTTCATCAAATGGTTATGGAGAGCAGCCCGTACTTGGTGCTGCCGTTGAGCAGGGAGAATACTTTTCCTGAGTTTCAAGATCATTGATAGAGCTCCTCGCTGTGTATGTATGCCACCAATTCAATAGAACAAGTTTACTTGTTTGGTTTTGTCAAATTTGTCAAATCTAAATTTTCTTTTATGATTTTCTCATATATTTACAAACATCCAAAAGAAATCTACCAAATGAGATACATTTAGAAAAGGCTACCTTCCATCTAGTCCTCACTCTGGTCCCCGTCTCCTACGTACAACCTTAAAAAAAAATTGTTATGGTCTTTTTCTTTTCGTGTAACTGAATAAGCATTATCTAATATATTCACGTGTCCTTCCCCGGTGACAGCACGCCATAATAGATTTCTTCCCCTGGCGTTTTCCATGTAGCGATGCGCCCTGGCGATTCCTCCCCGGCAAGATAGGAATGCGGCTCATCCGCTCATCTCCCGGCCTGCCGAACCCTAGCGGATGCTGGGGTGGGGGGGGGTGAGGGGGGGCCCTCCTGCACACGGTGGGCGGTGGTCAGTCCTCTGCTACCACCAATAGTGCTGCAGTGAGTAGCCTGTGTGCATTACTTAATTTCTGAATTTTTGCCTCTCTGTGTTTAGGACGGATTCCGAGGAGGGATGTTTCCGAGTCAGAGTAAAGGCCTATTGCCAGCCTCCCCGAGACACTGATTTCTTTCTTTTTTTTTTTTTAAGATTTTTAAAATTTATTTGCGAGAGAGAGAATGAGAGACAGCACATGAGAGGGGGGAGGGCCACAGGGAGAAGCAGACTCCCCACTGAGCAGGGAGCCCGATGCGGGACTCGATCCAGGGACTCCAGGATCATGACCTGAGCCGAAGGCAGTCGCTTAACCAACTGAGCCACCCAGGCGCCCCCGAGACACTGATTTCTATGGCGCAGCAAATTACAGCTAGGACAGTACAGTGACAGGATGGTGAGGTGGGGGAGCGCCAAGGTCGACCCCACGCTCTCTGCAGCAGGGACCCCACCGTGACTCGGGGTTTGTTCGCGCTGCCGCTCCTCGCAGGCGGGGGCCCCTTGCAAACCCTTGCCAGAGACCCCGTGCCACCTGCGGTCCCGGGCCCTCTGCTCGGCTGCCCCACCCGCCCCGTGGAAGGAAGGCAGAGGACAAGTGAAAGCAAAATCGGCCCCATTCAAATAAAAAGCTCAAGATAATGTAGCAATTTATTATCACCAAAGTCCAATTAGATTTCTCAAGGAAACCGACCGGAGGTCAGGAGATGGTGCCGTGTGGACTTCACCTGCTCTTGGAAGAGGATACCCCGGGGCCCAGCTGGTCACCTCCCCTCGCTGGGAAGAGAGCAGTCCCCGTCTCTTTGAGGGTCGCTCTTTCGGCTGCTGGTGACATCAAGGATCTCCTGGCGGGGTCCTCACAGCTGGAGAGCGAGGAGCTCTTGTGTCTGACAGCCTTCCTTCAGCGGGGGTGTGTAAGCGCTCCCCCCTCGGCCCCCCCAGCATCGCCCGGTGGCACGTGGATCTGCGCAGCCGGAAGCCTGGGCGGTGCCTGAAAGGTGAGGGCACCAGCTCTCATCCGGCCCGGCCTTGCCACTGTCTGCCCTGGACGGTCACCCCGTGTGGAGAGAACAAGGCTGTAGGCTTCCTGAAGATGGGCTCCCACCTGCATCACCACCCTGCTGCCCACGGTCCCTGGGACTGACGACGCTCGTCAGTCCTTTCCTAAAGATTTATAGAGGCCGACTTGCGACTTGAAGCCCTCTGTAAAGTCTAATGTCAGATAAAATTATTATTATTAGACAGGCACTTGATAAATGTTTAACAAGTGAGTAAACAAAGGATGGTGTGGAGAGAGAGGGTGTGGTGGGAGTAAGGGTTTCAGAAATTCAGATCAACGTGGGGGGAGGGGCCGCTGAAGAAGGGCAGCCAGGGTGGGCATATGGGAATGGGGACAGTTTCTAGCCGGGAAACATTACACCAGCACTCAGTTCAGCAACAAGCACCATTAATCTGTAGCAACATCCTGGTCAGAGCGGCCCATGAGGAAGTTGTGAGAAAGAGGGTCCCAGAATAACTCAGGATGGCTAACATTGATCCAGCGTCACTTTGTGCGAGGTCAGTGCTTTACCTCACCTTGCTCAGTCCTCACAGAGCCCCAGGATATGGTTACCAGATCATCCTCAACCAACAGAGCAGGTAACTGAGACCCAGAGAAATTAACTAACTTCCCTGAAGGCTAGTGAGAGCCCAGTCATTTGGTGCTTTGAACGCCAAATTAGGACTCTGAATTCCGGCTGTGGCAGAGGGGAGCCGCTGAAGGTTCTTGAGCAGAGGAGTGACATGGTGCCTCAAAAAAAAGCAAGAAGGCATTATTAGCAGGGCGCCTGGGTGGCTCAGATGGTTAAGCGTCTGCCTTCGGCTCAGGTCATGATCCCACGGTCCTGGGATCGAGCCCCACATCAGGCTCCTGGCTCAGTGGGGAGCCTGCTTCTCCCTCTCCCTCTGCTTCTCTCCCTGCTCGTGCTCTCTCTCTCTATCTCTGTGTCTCAAATGAATAAATAAAATCTTAAAAAAAAATAATCAGTATGTTTAAAAAAAAAAAAAAAAGAAGGCATTAGCAGTTAGGAATGTGGACTTTGACACCAATCCGGTTTTTTTAAAATCCCAGTACTGCCAGTTGCTAGCTGTATAATCTTAGACACATTATCTGACTGCCTGGTGCTTCAGTTTCCTTATCTATAAAATGCGGGTAATAAAAGCGTCCAGGTGTTAGGATTTTATGACAGCATATGAGATAGTAAAAGTAGAGCCCTTAGAGCAATGATAACACGTATGTGTATGACAACTGTCAGCCATTATCAATGTGTTAGCTGTCTACTGGACCGGCTGGGGAGAGGTCAGAGGCAGGGAGGCCAGCAGGACGCAGGACTGAGGCATTGCTGCCAAGGGTGATGGCAACTGGAATAGAGAACAAGATATTCTGAAGTAAGATCCAGTAGGATTCATTCACTGGAAATGTGGGATAAAGAAGAAAATGTAGGGGCGCCTGGGTGGCTCAGCTGGTTGGGCATCTGCCTTCGGCTCTGGTCATGATGCCAGGGGCCTGGGATTGAGCCCCAGTTCGGGCTCCTTGCTCAGTGGGGAGTCTGCCTCTCCCTCTCCATCTGCCTTTCCCCACTGCTCATGAGCGCTCTCTCTCTCAAATAAGTAAATAAAATCTTAAAAAAAAAAAAAAGAGGGGCGCCTGGGTGGCTCAGTTGGTTAAGCGACTGCCTTCGGCTCAGGTCATGATCCTGGAGTCCCGGCATCGAGTCCCGCATCGGGCTCCCTGCTCGGCAGGGAGTCTGCTTCTCCCTCTGACCCTCCTCCCTCTCATGCTCTCTGTATCTCATTCTCTCTGTCTCAAATAAATAAATAAAAAATCTTTAAAAAAAAAAAAAAGAATAGTTAACAAGGACTCTCAGGTTCCCACTCTCATTAACTGGGAGAAAAAGGACTTCCGAGAGCAATAGAAAAACTAGGAAGAAAACTAGTGCTTGGAAGGCAAGACACAATTTGGGAAGCATGGGAGTGATGTCAAGGGGACCTTGGGTTCCATTGTTAGCTCTGCCACCAGCTGGGCCATCACCTTGGCAAAAGCCTCCTTTCCCCTCCGGGCCTCAGTTTTCCCATCAGTAAAATGAAACTTTGGTACTTGAGGTCTCAAAAATCTCTCCCAACTCAGGTATTTTCCATCCTCACCTGGGAATGCTCTAACGGGAGAATGGTACTGATGGTCTGGCTCTTAGGCTCTTTGAGGTTCAGGGTTAGGTGGTAGGAGGAAGGCAGTAACGTAAGAGGACCCCCCTTTTCTTCATACCCCCTTAACTGTTGTACCTCAGGCCCTGTCATAGCCCCCTCATCCAGGCTCTCAACACAGCCTGTCCCATAGATCCTTGCACCCGTCCAGAGACTCTAAGCACTGGTATCAGAGAGAGTGAAGTTCAATGTTTATTTGATTTAGCCACACTCCCTTCCAGTTGATTGGTTCCTGACTTGGGCTTTGTTTATCTACCAGATTAGAGAAGAAAGGGGAGGTTGTTTTTAAAAGTTCACTGTCCTTAGCACTGGCGTCAGACTCACAGCCACAGTGAAACTGAACCCTTGGTGGCAGCGGCTGACCAGGAGCTTGTGTTTACGAGAGGGCGCCCCTGAGGGGGCGGAGCACCACCTGCCCAACTCGTGCCTGCAGCTGGTCTCCGGCAGGTGCGCGCAGAGCGACTTCCATTCAGGATGGCCACGGGAAAATGGACAGCACTCTTCTGAGAAAAGCTGCATTTTGAAATAAGAGTTTCACATAAAACAGAATGACAAAACCAATGCTGAATAATGGAAATGTTGAATGCGTGTCAATCCACTCAGATAGAAACAAACACCTGGGGAGACTTTTTTTCCCCAGTAAAGTACCATTTAACCCAACAAAGGTGCCCCCCCCGTTTTTTAGCTGGCAACTGTGCCTAGATCTCTTTCCTCAGGTTGTGACAATATTTAGGAATTAAACTTAGGAATTAAAATTAATTCTAACATCTGGTGATTGATAGTCACTTGAAACCTTAAATTGGCTCTCAAACTTAGTAATTAGAGGGAACTTTGACATTAAGTAGGCTTCTTTCGGGTCACCCAGAATCATCACTGTCATTTGTGTCGGCAAATATTTACTGGGCATTTTTGTATTTAAAAAAATCCTGGGGCACTTGGGTGGCTCAGTCGTTAGGCATCTGCCTTCGGCTCAGGTTATGATCCCAGGGTCCTGGGATCGAGCCCCGCATCAGGCTCCCTGCTCGGCGGAAAGCCTACTTCTCCCTCCCCCACTCCTCCTGCTTGTGTTCCCTCTCCTGCTGTGTCTCTCTCTGTCAAATAAATAAATAAAATCTTAAAAAAAAAATCCTGTCTGTCAAAAGTATTTTATACAGTTTAAAGCACTGTGCAAAGATGTTAGTGTATTTAGCGGATTCACAGACTCCAAAAATATCATGCCCTATGTCTTACATGTAGGGAACCAGAGGTCCTAGGAAGCGAAAAGAATCACTGAACACCTTTCTCTGTTTTAAGTGATAGCACCAGGCTCTCATGAGTCAAAGAGACAAGACATGCAAATAATTGATGATCCAGCTCAAGAGAGAGGACACTGAGAAATTCAACCCACAGTGTTTGATTCCTCTTTTGTACTTCATTCGAATGGTTCACCCTCGTTCCTCTGGGGGCGAACGGGCCAACGGGGAGCCCAAGTCTTCCAAACAAGGTTGGAGAGACAGTAGAGAAACCGAAAAGAGAAGCGGGCATAGAAGTGACTGGATATGGAAGCATATCCACAGCTCCCTGGAAGAGAGTGCTGCTGCAGATGATGGTGATGGACACCTGACACGAGTGCCAGGTCTCTAGGGGACAGCCCGGGGAATCTATTTTAACCAGCACCTGCAGGGAATTCTATGATCTGCTGTCAACCTGGAAAACACAGGGGAAGGGGGAAGGGGGTGTGGGGAGAACCCTCCTTTGGCCAAGCTGTTCCATTGAGGTCAATCTCAGGGAAATTATCCGAAGTATGGACAAAAGGGGGGGTGCCTGGGTGAATCAGTGAGCTGGGCGTCGGACCCTTGATTTTGGCTCAGGTTGTGATCTCAGGGTCATGAGATTGAACCCTACCTCGGGCTCTGCACTCAGTGGGGAGTCTGCTTGAGATTCTCTCTCTCTCCTTTTCCCTCTACCCCTCCCCTGCCGTGCTCTCTCTCAAATAAATATATCCTAATAAAAAAAAAAGTATGTACTAAGGTTTATACACTCCACACTCCAGAATGATTTATAACAGCCTCTGTTCTCCCCCATTTCTCTCTCCACCTCTTGTCCTGGTCATACTATAATATTTGTGCTTCCCCTAAATGTGCTATAGCCTCTCTCTTGTTGCTAGACCTTTATATATAGGCATCCTTCTATCTCCTTTCATTTTCCATTCTTCACCATCCTTCTAGAATCAGCTAAGTGTCCCCTCCTTCATGAAGCATTTTTTGTCACTAAATGTTTTGGGCTGAATTGAATTTATGTGAATTGCATTATATGTTGAGGCCCTGAACCCAAGGCCTTGGAATGTCACTGTGTTTGGAGATCAGGCCTTTATTTTTTATTTTATTTTTTAAATTGTGTATTTATTTAAGTAATCTCTACACCCAATGTGGGGCTCGAACTCATGATCCCGAGATCAAGAGTCACATGCTCTCCGGACTGAGCCAGCCAGGCACCCCTGGGGAGCTCGGGCCTTTAAAGTGATGATTTAAGGTGAGTTAAGATGAGATGGTTAAGGTGGGCCCTAATCCATTCTGGGGGTGGTGTCCTTGTAAGAAGAAGACATTTGGATGCACAGACACCAGGAATGCGAGCACAAAGAGGAGGGACTGTCTGAGGACACAGCCAGAAGGTGACCATCTATGAGTCAGCAAGAGAGACCTCAGAAGAAACAGACCTGCTGACACCTTCATCTTCCAGACTCCAGAACTATGAGAAAGTACACATCTGTTCTCTCTCTCTCTCTCTCTCTTTTTTTTTTTTTTGAGGGGGGAGGGGCAGAGGAAGAGGGAGAATCTTAAGCAGGCTCCACACCCAGCGTGGAGTTGGATGCAGGGCTCAATCTCACAACCCTGAGATCATGACCTAAGAGGAAATCAGGATTCGGATGCTTAACTGACTGAGCCACCCATCTACACATCTGTTCTTTGAGCCATTCAGCCTGTGCTACTTTGTAAGCTGTTTCCTCTTTAGATTACTGAAACTCCTTGTGCCTCCTTTTGTCATATTAATTGTAGATGTCTGCCTGCCAGTCACTTTGTTTCCACCTTGGGAGCTCCTAGAGGCCCAGACGTACTCATTTCTGTATTGTCAAACCCAGTGCCCAATTCTTGAAAGGCAAGAGTTCAATAAATGCAGAATGAATTAATATGAATGAAAACAACGTGCAATGTAAACGATGAGCAATGGGGGACTGGATAAGGAGATTACAGCATATTGATATGGCTAAAACAATGCTCACAACCAATTTTTACTAATGTGGGGAAATGTTCATGTCTTTTTTTAAAAGATTTTATTTATTTATTTGAGAGAGAGAGAGAGTGCAGAGCAAGAGCGCGAGAGAGCACAAGCAGGGGGAGTGGTAGAGGCAAAGAGGGCAGCAGGCTCCCCGCCAAGCAGGGAGCCCAAGGTGGGACTCGATCCCAGGACCCTGGAACCATGACCTGAGCTGAAAGGCAGACCCTTAATCAACTGAGCCACCCAGGTGCCCCTGAAAGCAGATGTTTAAACACACTAAACCACCCAGGTGTCCCGAAATGTTCATACTCTTGTATTAAGTGGAAGAAAAGTCAGATGAAAGATTACATCTTCAGGATAAGCAGAACCATATGAAGACAAGTGAAAGTGACTGAAAGGAAATGTGCACAATGTGTACATGCCTCACCTGGGTCATGCCATTATAGATGTTTGTCTTCATTCTTACTTTCTATTTCAGAGATTTGTACCATGCTCTTTCTTATCGAAAGTCTCCCGTATATAACCAGGAAGTTTCCACAACCATCTGTACTTAGCTTCTTTGCTGCATCTCTCTTTCTGTGTTTCAATTTCCTGGTTTCTTATTTCTCTGATTTACTAACTTAGACTACCAACCCCTAGGGATGGGAGCACTGTTTTGTACTATTGTTTCTCCAGGGCTTGGTACATTCTAAAACACATGGTAGTCATTCATGAAATAATTTTTCAACGAATGATGGCAACAACCACCACAAACAGAAGGTGGTTTTTTTTTTTTTTTTTAAAGTTCTCATTAAACCTCTTTTCCCTGTGTCTCATAATCCAGAAATAAGTGAGCAGAGGTGATGGTTTGTCACTGTGAATGAAGGCCAATAATGGTTTGGGTAATCTTGCATGAAAAAAAAGGGATGGGGGTGCCTGGGTGGCTCAGTCGGTTAAGCCTTGGCTCAGGTCATGATCTCAGAGTCCTGAGATCGAGTCCCATGTTGGGCTACCTGCTCAGTGAAGAGTATGCTTCTCCCTCTCCCTCTGCCTCTGTATGCGCTCACTTTCTCTCTCTCTCTCAAATAAATAAACAAATAAAAATTATTTTTAAAAAGATGAGATTGATCCATAGGGAAGAGAAGGATTTTGTGATTTGGGAAAGCTGAGAGGCCCAGGTGTACAATATGCTGAGGGTGGGGAAAGAAAACCCATTTTGTCCCCATTTTGTCAGAGCTTTTCAAAATCCCTTACCAACTGGTCCATTTGCTCATCTGTAACTTGAGGTCTTGGTCAGATAACACATACATGTTTGCAATGAAAAGTTACTAGCAAAATATATGGAGTGTTTAGGTGCTACAAGCAAATACTTTTTCCTCTGATGTTGAGCCTCAACTTCTGGTGAAATTTAGCAATGGACACCTACATCCATCTGCACTTGCAGATGAGAGGGAAACTGTCTCCATAAATGTTAGGTCGGGGTCTCCTCCCAATGCTTGAAAACTGCTGTGACTATTTGTGGGACCCACCGCAGAGTCCCATCATGAGAGCAGCACTTGGGATTCATCTGAGTTTTGCTCACAGACTCAGAAGAAGGTGAAGCCCAGGGGGCCTGAAGCAAAGGTGAGGGTCTCAGAAAAATACAGCTGCAAGTCTGAGCTTGTGTGTCAATGTTTCCCTGCATCATACACATGCTCTTCTCTGATTTGCTTGGCTCTGAAAGCTAAGCTTTCAGACTTTAAATTTAATCCCAACAGACCTGAATTGATGCCTCTTAATTATGCCTATGATGTAGTAAATCAACACCCTATTAGGAAGTCATTCAAGTATTAAATATTTAGGAACTTATTACAAGAGAATTGCAACATGTAAGCCCTCAGGCAGGAAGAGATGCTGCTAATCTCTTTCCCGTACACAGCTAGCTGACATTGTGCAAGACAGCACTGAGCTGCTGCTCCATTACCCCTTCATGTATTTCATCAACCCCAAAGCCTACAGCCCATCTTTTAAATAATGAAAACATTCAATATAACCCCTGTCCTCCATATCTCCTACCTTTTTCCCCCCTTGCCTCTTTGTGGTCCCTTCTAAGTGGAAATTAAATCCTGATTTGCAGAGGGAGAACATTCATTCAGCCCGTGTTTCCAGTATTGAGTGCTTCTCTGTACTGTGCCCTGCTCTAAGCACTTGGGATTTATCAGCAGATAAAACAAAGGTCTCTGCTCCTGTGGAGCTTATTTTCTAATGGGGAAAATGGACCATAAACCAAAAGCATAATAAATAAGAAAACTGAATAGGTGTTAGGAGACGAGTGCTATGGAAAACATAAGCAGTTGGTCCAAGTATTGTTGGGAGTGGTGTGGGAGGAGGGGCTGCAGTATTAAACAGGTGGTTAGTCACATGGAGCGGTCTGAGCAGAGGTGGAGAAGGTGAGACTGTTAGGCAATCAAACATTTGGAGGATGAGCTGCAAGAAGGACCAGCCAGAGCAAAGCCCTAAGGCCGTGTGTGCCTCTTGTGTCGGAAGAACCCCAAAAAGACCATGTGGCCGGTGAGGAGTGAGCCAGGGTAGGATAGCAGAGAAGGAGGGTGGGCAGAAGCAGGTCAGGAAGGCCTGTCCACGGATGTTTGTTGGCTTTTCTAGTCTACACAGAGAATGGAAGAGGTCAAGTGATTGAACAAACGCTGGTTCTTGGAGCAAGCAGAGTGGAAACCTGGAGCTCAGACTTAGACTTTGCTTCTCTTTCTACCACTAAGTTAATTCAGCTTGGGCAAGGCCTCTTTCAGAGCTGCTCTCACCAGGGTTGAATTAGATCATCCCTAAGGCTCCTTTCAGTTCTAAGATCCCATGCCTTTGGGCAGCCATTTCCAACATGTGCCTTAAGCAGCCAGAAAATGTTTCCAAGTCCAAGAATCTCACACTGCAGCCACGAGACCTAAAATCCCCAGACAAGCCTCAAGGCCTCAGCCTTTCTGGAGTCATGGGTCCCCTTTGAAAAAGATCATATAGGAGCTATAGAATGTCTCCCCAGAGAAAGGTAGAGCCCCATCTGTACAAAGAATGTTGTTCACAGCTATAGGGGGTTCATGGGGCTCTTGAAGCATCATCATGTGCACCCCACCCAAAGTGATGTGTGGGTTACTCTAAAATCAGTGCATCAAGGAGCCTTGTTAATGTCCCTTTGACTTTCTATTATGAAAATATTTCATACATTCAGAGAAATGGAAAGAATAGTACAACAAACTCCTTCGTAGCTTCCACTTACATTTTTAAAATGTTAATATTTTACTGTATTTATCTATCTATCATCTATCTTGTTTTGCTGTCATCAACCCATTTGAAAATTGCAGATATCATGGCACTTTATCCCGAAATACTTTCCACATGTATCTCTTAAGAATAAGAACAACACCATTATCGCATCTAAGAAAACTAAAACTGATTCCACAATCTTATATCTAGTCCAAACTCAAAATTCTCTTCATTCTAAGAATTCCTTTTATATATTACCAGGATTCCAATCAAAGTTCACACATTGCATTGGATTGTTATGTTTTGTTGGTCTATTTTATTCTTTTTTTTTTTTTTAAAGATTTTATTTATTTGACAGAGAGAGACACAGCGAGAGAGGGAACACAAGCAGGGGGAGTGGCAGAGGGAGAAGCAGGCTTCCCGCCGAGCAGGGAGCCTGATGTGGGGCTCGATCCCAGGACCCTGGGATCATGACCCGAGCCGAAGGCAGCCGCTTAACTGTCTAAGCCACCCAGGCACGCCGGTCTATTTTATTCTAAAACACTCCCTCCATGGTTTTGTTTTTTGATTGTTTGTTTTCAAGATACCGACTTTTTGAAAGAGTTCAGACCGGTTGCCTTATAGAATGTTCCCACTTCTGGATTTGATTGATAGTTCCCTACCAGTGTCTAACTCATTCCTCCATCCCCTGTGTTCTCTGTAAACAGGAAGTTGGATCTAATGGAAATTTGTGAGTTTTAATTAAAGTATGATGTCATCTGGGAAGGGGTAATCTGTTTTCTCGGCATTGACTGGATTAAACGTTACTTTAATTGTTGGCGCTTTGTAAACCCATCTTTAGCCTTATAGAACTCCATCCCTGATGTTTATCCACCTAGAGCAGGATCGCGGTGACATGTGGACAGAAAGAGAGAGAAGGGCACCTTTTCCTAGCAGTGAGGGGAGCAGCACAAATTTGGAGTTTGGCCCTGAAGGTGATCATTTTCACTCTTCAGTTTCCTCCTCAAAAAATTGGAATAATAATAATTTCCTTTTTAATGGATCATTGGGCTCAAATGACATAATAGATCAGAAAATTATTTCCTTGTAAAATGAGAAAATCTACATGGAAGCAGATCTGCTTTAGGAATTTACCCCAAGTGAAGAGATGTCCTGGATTTATCGCAAGTAAGTGATCAAAGTATGAATCTATGTATATATCTGTGTCTGTATCTATGTATCTATGTACCTGTCTATTTATCATCTATCCATCTGGAGTGGTGAATTTCTGATACTTCTCAAGAGTTACTGGAAAGAGTGGTGGGGTCAGTTTTTTCCAATGATGGTTTAATGGCAGTAGTTCTCAATTGAGAGCAATTTTGCCCTCCAGAGGACATCTGGCAATATGTCAATACATTCTGGCTGCTGACATTTAGTGGTTGGAGGCCCAAGGTGACCCTACATATCCTATAATGCACAGAGCAACCTCCCACCCAACCCCCACTTCCAAATTATCTAGCTCAAAATGTCAATAATGCCAATATAGAAAAACCTTGATTTAATGTGAGGCACAATTAAATATTGAACCTTCGTCCAAAATCCTGGACCAATCCTTCAAATAAATATTGGGATTTGACGTGACTTACACCAAAATTCCATGCAATCAAATAGCAAATTATGAATAGAAGAAGAAAAACAGAAAAAAATGGAGATAAAAATGTTATTTCAATCAACATAATTGCTATGGTTCAACTGAGTTCCCTCCCAAGCTAAAAAGAAATTAAAATCAGTTGTGTAGTTTTGATTATTAGAAAAGATAATTCCTAAGGGACATTGCTTTTCCTAAAATAAGCTATAATATCAAATTTTCATGAAGTATTCTATAACACAAGGAAAAACAGTGGTGTGTTGATGGGATGGGCAATGTTCTCATTATTTGTGCAAAAAAATGCAGAAGTAAGTTCCATGTGGCTATTATAAACTACGGGCAAAAGATTCAGATGAAGCTTTGTGAGGGTGATTGCGGGCAGTAAATTAATATGATTCCATTTGGAGCCTTCTGATGGTCTAATTCAGTGAAAGAATTGAATTATGCTACCTGGAGGAATATAAGCTTTATGTAAAGTGCTACTAAACCATGGCCTGTAGCCCTTATTATGTTATTTAAAACTCTTTGTAGGACGCCTGGGTGGCTCAGTTGGTTAAGCAACTGCCTTCGGCTCAGGTCATGATCCCAGGGTCCTGGGATCGAGTCCCGCATCGGGCTCCCTGCTCCGCGGGGAGCCTGCTTCTCCCTCTCCCACTCCCCCTGCTTGTGTTCCCTCTCTCGCTGTGTCTCTCTCTGTCAAAAAACAAAAAAACAACTCTTTGTAAATATACTTTTTCTTTTGATACAACATCTTTATTAAGATATTACTCACCTGCCATAAAAATCACCCTTTTAAAGTATACAGGCCAGTGGTTTATAGCATATTCAGAGTGGTAAAGCCATCACCACTATATGACCACGGAATATTTTTATGATCCCCAAAGGAAACCCTGTAGGCATCAGCAGTCACTCCCTATTTACCCTTTCCCTCAGTCCTGGCAACCCACCGTTGGTCTACTTTTTATCTCTATGGACTTGCTTGCACTGGATATATCATAGACAAGGAATTGGGGGCATCTAGATGGCTCAGTCTGTTAAGTGACTGACTCTTGGTTTTGGCTCAGGTAGTGATCTCAGGGTTGTGGGATGAGCCCTGGGTAGGGCTCTGGGCTCTGTGCTCAGGGCAGAGTCTGCTGGAGATTATCTTTCCCTCCCTCCCCCACCGTGCTCCCCACCCTGCCACCCCAAAGCACTCTCTCTCTTAAATAAATACAATGTTTAAAAAAAAAAAAGAAAAGGAATCACATAATATGTGGCCTTTTGTGACTGACTTCTTTTACTTAGCATAATGTTTTCAAGGTTCATCCATGTTGTAACATGTATCCATATTTCATTTTTTTAATTGCCAAATAATAATCCATTGTATGGATATAATATATTTTATTTATCAGTTGATGAACATTTGGATTGTTTTCACTTTTTGGTTATTATAAATAATGCTGCTATGAACTTTGGCATGAATGTTTTTATCATGAAAGGGTATTGAATTTTGTCAAATATTTTCTCTGCATCTATTGTGATCATGTGGTTTTTGTCCTTTATCCTACTAACATGGTATATTACATTTTCTGATTTTCCTATTTTTTTTTTTTTTTGAGTGACAACTTGGCTAAGCTATAGCTCCAGTTATTCAATAAAACACTAATCTAGGTATTGCTATGAAGGCATTTTGTAGATGTTATTAATTCCAGGATCCATTGACTTTAAGTAAAGGAGTTTATCCTAAAGAATATGGGTGGGCCTAATTCAGCCATTTGAAAGGCCTTAAGAGTAGAGCTGAGGCTTCCCTATAGAAGAAATTCCATCTAAGAGAGCCGATCTGCTGGTGCTGGGGACTAGCCCTGCAGATTTCAGCCTTGCTAGCCCGCCCCCACAATCATGTCAGTGAAATGCTTGCAATAAATCTTTCAATATATGTCAATATATATCTTCTACTGACTCTAATTCTCTGATTGATTCCTGACTCTTACTAGGAGGTCTGAATTTATTGAAAAATATGTTCAGAATTCTAAACCTCCTTTTCCTGCATTTAAGGGTATAGGCTAATTTATTCGATATTTATTGAGTGGTACTACCTGTTGGTTATTGTTCTAGTTTCTGGGGCTATAGGAATGAATAGGATCAAGAAATTTCCTATCTTCAAGAAGGTTACATATCAACAATAGCAATTACTGTGCACCTACTACTCTGGCCACATGTTGTCGGTGATAAAAAGGTGTATATGACTTCGCCTTCTCTCTTGGAGCTTGTAAATTAGTCTGTGAATATTTAGATTGGTATGGAGGAAGGTGGAGCTGGGCATGACTTTTATTTGTAGGAACACATACTTTCTTTTTTTTAAATTAATTTATTTATTTTGGTGGGGGAGGGGCAGATGGAGAGGGAGAGAGAGAGTCTCAAGCAGACATCGAGCTGAGTGTGGAGCCCGACGTGGGGCTCGATCTTAGGACCCTGAGCTGATCTCAAGACCTGAGCTGAAATCAACACCCGGACATTCGATTGACTGAGCCACCCAGGTGCCCCCTGAGTCTTCTTTAAATGTGTGTATATATAAAAAAAATGAAATTAAGTTTATAAATTTATTTAAATATACCTTAAAGAAATCACACAGCTTACAAAATTATAAAGGGAATGTTTAGTAAAGCCCCAAGAGGTTTTGCTTTGGTTGTCTTTACTGGTAATAATGAGCAACTTAAATGTATTTAAGGAGTGTAGTGACAAAGAACAGTGTGGAAATAGTGACACATTTCTGGTGTTCTCCACCTTGAAGTCTTCCTCTCTCTCATTTTGTGCAGCTGTGTGGAGTTTGCAGAACCTCGAGCTGTTTGGACTGTGCTTCCTAGGCTGGATTAGATTACAGGTGACCTCATGGGGGAGGCGTGTTTTGGATCAACTCACTTTTGGAAATGTTTATGAAAGAAATTCTTTGGCAATGGGATTTTCACACAGGAGCTCAACCAGTGTCTCCTTAATTTACCCATTCCAGTGACGCATCTCTGCTTTCAGGAAAAAAAAAAAAAAACTCAACCAGATGAGCACATGGGTTCTTTTTCTCTCTGACTATAAGGAAGCAACTGTTTTCTCAGCAGACTAAAGGTAACAAACAGCCTTCTGGTGATCTTGAGGTATTGACCCAAGGTTTATAGTGAAATGAAAATCTACCGACCTGAGTGGGGCAATCAGGTGCCCGTCTGACCCTACAGTCCTTTCACTGAACAATTCTTTTTTGGTGCCAGGAGCCCAAAGGAAGCAGTCGACCAAATTTAGCTGGGCTTGTTCCTCATTTACTCTGGTAGCCAGAACTGTTAGCCCAAAATAGGTCACAAGTCACTAGCAGTCCCTGAGAGACTCATAGGAAGTAGCTGCAAAGGTCAGGGGAAGTTTTTAATGACTATCCAGGAGGCCGGTGTGATAGGCTTTGAGAAGCTTCTCTGCCTGGCATTTGGAAAGGGCCATGTGGTGGAGCTCCTTGGAGACAGTACAACAGGTGTGGAGATGTGAGCCTGAGGCTGGATCCTGTAAAAGAGGTGCCTTTGCTCTTCTGTACAAAAACCCCAGGTTGGGGCACCTGGGTGGCTCAGATGGTTACGCGTCTGCCTTTGGCTCAGGTCATGATCCTAGGGTCCTGGGATTGAACCCCACATCGGGCTTCCTGCTTGACGGGGAACCTGCTTCTCCCTCCTCTCCCTCTGCCTGCTGCTCCCCCTGCTTGTGCTCTCTCTCTCAAATAAATAAATAAAATCTTTAAAAAACAAAACAACCCCCCCCCCCCAAGCCCATGTCTATAGAGGGGAATCATCTTGCAAGACTCAAGGGATGATCATGAGGGATTTCCAGCATTAACTTTGGAAACCTGAAACAACATCCCCAAGTGAAGAGTTGGGGTTGGGATGAACAATCTGTGAAATAATTCCAACCCTGAGATGCTGGGATCTCATGAAATCAGATACATGTTTTTATAATACACATTTTCAGGGATCATTTGTTACTGAAGCTTACATTTTAATGGGACTCCACTGATACAATTGTTATAGTACAAATGTTCGGGTGCAGTTACAGTCTTGACATGATTTTTCTACTTGTCTTATTGGCCCAGAACACAATTTCAGAACAAGCTTGACCCCGAGGACCACAGTCTCACCCCATTCAAACAGGCAGGATACTATAGAGCAGGGGTCAGACAACTTTTTTTTTAAAAATTATTATGTTATGTTAATCACCATACATTACATCATTAGTTTTTGATGTAGTGTTCCATGATTCATTATTTGTATATAAAACCCAATGCTCCATGCAGTACGTGCCCTCTTTAATACCCATCATCAGGCTAACCCATCCTCCCACCCCCTTCCCCTCTAGAAACTTCAGTTTGTTTTTCAGAGTCCATCGAGGTCAGACAACTTTTTTTGTAAAGGGCCAGATAGTAAATATTTTGGGCTTTGCAGGTCATATGGGATTTGTCATGACTAGTCAACTCTCCTATTGTATCACAAAAGCAGCCACAGATAATATGTAAATGAATGAGCATGGCTATGTTCCAATAAAACTATTTATAAAAACAGGCTGGCTTTGACTTGGGGTTCTAGAGGGTAAAAGCACGGACTCTGGAGCAGATTCAAATCCCAACTCTATTACTTGCTAGTTCTGTGACCTTAGAGAACTTAGTTAACTTCTCTGTACTTTGGTCTTTTCATCTCTAAATTCATCATAGTATTTACCCCACAGTGTTATTATAAAGATTAAATGAGTGTATTTAAAGTACTAAACAGTGTCTAGCAGATAGTAAATGCTGTTTAAATGTTTGTTAGATAATCAACCATCCTGTGAGGTGGGTAATATTATTCCCATTAAAATTGAAATTCCAAGAAATAAATACATTACTGCTAAGAAGGCTAAGGCTTGAACAGTTTTCCCATCTCCAATTCAATTGCTCTTTTGTCATCAGAGATGAGATTGTTACATCTAAACACAGGGAAATTCCCTGTAATAGCAGATAAGGCAGGTCTTGTCCCTAAAGGGCTGTTTGTATTTTTCCTATCTCCCCATCCACATGAAAAGTTCCTGTAAGCAGCAATGTGCTAGAGCTGGTTTGTGTTGGCTCATTAGAGCAGATTGCTAAGTTTTCAGGAATTTTGTGAGCAGCTTAAACTGTTGGTAGCCTGAAACTGGCCATAGTGGGAGTATTTACACCAGGAAATTGGCAGGTGCTACAAATCCGGGCTTTTTTCCTCTTGGAGGACCGGTTTGCTAGCACATGACTGGTTATATGCCATCAGTGGGCACTCTCCAGCAAGGGCCCTATGTTCCAAACAGCGAGTTAGTAAATAATATTCAGTGTCATGGTGACCCACTAGATCCTAGGGCAACATGGCCTGAGAAGAATGTGGGGCCCCTGGCTTTTGCTTCGTGGCAGAGGCAAAAAAGATTATATACTTTGCTTAGCAACAGTAATAAGTCAGTAGGGACGCCTGGATGGCTCAGTGGGTTAAGCGTCTGTCTTTGGCTCAGGTCATGATCTCAGGGTCCTGGGATCAAGTTCCACATTGGGCTCCCTGCTCAGCGGGGAGCCTGCTTCTCCCTCTGCCTGCTGCTCCCCCTGCTTGTGCTCTCTCTCTCTCTCTCTGACGAATAAATAAAATCTTAAAAAAAAAAAAAAGAAACAAGTCAGTGGTAGCCCCTGGACTCTGATTTCTAGACACTTGACTCACAGCTCTGTTCCCTGTTCCTGTTCCAACACACACACACACACACACACACACACACACACAGAGGCCTGCACGGTTCCAGCTAAATGGGGACAGAATAGCTTAGGTGGAGCTTGTTAGGCAAACATCATAATCAAATAACTTTTTTTTTTTTTAAAGTAGGCTCCATGCCCAGCATGGAGCTCAATGCCAGGGCCTAAACTCAGGACCCTAAGATTAAGACTTGAGCTAAGATCAAGTGTCAGACACTCAATTGACTGAACCACTCAGGCACCCCATTGAAGAACTTTCAATGGACACTTTTTCTAGGAAAGGCAGTGAGTGCTGTGGTATTTTTTTTCAGTCTTTTTTTTTTTTTAAAGATTTTATTTATTTATTTGAGAGAGAGAAAGCACATGAGAGGGGGAAGGGTCAGAGGGAGAAGCAGACTCCCCGCTGAGCAGGGAGCCCGATGTGGGACTCGATGCCGGGACTCCAGGATCATGACCTGAGCCGAAGGCAGTCGCTTAACCAACTGAGCCACCCAGGCGCCCTTTTTCAGTCTTTCTTAAGGTACAGTCTTCCTAATCTAAACATGTGTCCTCTAACCTTTTAGGGAAGCATCAGAGGAGATACAAAAGAGAGCTGGAGTCAGTCAGAAGGACAATTAGACAAGTCACTTCCTCTTGTGAAGTTGTGAAGCTGATTTTTCGTCTCTATAAAATGGGAATCATAACCATTCCACTGCTAGTCTGACATAGTGGTTGTGAAAATCAAGAATCATTTGCTATCCATTACCTGGAATATTTGTTACTGACTACCATCATGTGCTGGGGCCTCGGCTAAGGGCTGAGGATCCGGAGATGGGTTAGTTAGGTCCTTGCTTACAAGGAAGTCAGAGTCTGGGTGCTTAATCAGATAATCCAAAGTGTTTGGATCTTAGAGGACGAATCACTACGGTTTCATTTGGTCATATTGGCGAAAAGTTTGGCCTGTATCGGGAGCCAAGTTGCCTGGTTTGAATCCTGGCTGTGCTGTTGTTTCCTAGCTCTGTGAACCTGAGTGAGTTATTTCACACCTTTTCCTATTCTGTAAAATGTGATTTTACGCTTTCGTCAATTTCATTTGTAACCATAGAGATGATAATAGTACCTGCTTCCTGGGATTGCTCTAAAGATTAAATGAAATAATCCATGTAAAATTTCCCCAGTTCCTTCACCTATAAAAAATACAGATAATAGTAACTACGACTTTTAGTATTGGCAATGTTATGATCAAATCACACACGAAAACGTTTAGAAATATAGAAACAAAAATATGAATACAACATAAACAAATAGAAGATAGAAACACTGAACAGATACTTATTCAAGGTTGTAAATGTGATTTAAAAAAGAAGAAAAAAGGAAAAGATGCACAGAAGAGGGATTCTTAGCCTGGGATTCAGGAAAGGCATTTGAGAGAGATGATTTTTTTTTTAAAGATTTATTTATTTATTTATTTATTTATTTGAGAGAGCGAGAATGAGAGAGAGAGAGTACAAGAGAGGGGGGAGGGTCAGAGGGAGTAGCAGGCTCCCCGCTGAGCAGGGAGCCCCATGTGGGACTCGATCCCAGGACTCCAGGATCATGACCTGAGCCGAAGGCAGTCGCTTAACCAACTGAGCCACCCAGGCGCCCCGAGAGAGATGATTTTTGAGATTGTGAATTCATCCACTCATTCATTCATTCATTCATTCATTCATTCATCTGACTATAAAATTTGACTACCATATGCCAGGCTTCATCTACTGCGGGTATGTAGTGATAAATGAAATCAACTCAGTCTTCACCAGTAGCAGCACCAAGAGATGGCTTGGGAGGGATATTTTATGTACCTCTTCCCCATAATTCCCAATGTCCTCTCCTCCATTTACAAAAATGGACAACTAACACTCTGTCACTCTTAATTAAGTGCCACACAAACATAGTCTTGGGACAAACCCTCATTTCCTCTTCCAAAAAGATTGCCACTTCTAAGCTCCTTCTAGAAAAATTCTGGAGCTACAGCTGGTACTCATCTTCACAGAACTTGAAGTCTGGTAAGAGAGACGGTGTTAAATACATACATAAACTCACATGTAATTACACTGTGTAATTAACACTATTAATTAACATTGTAATAATGGTTATAAAGAAAATAAATGGAGGTCATCAGAAAATAAAGAATGAGTGGCCAGGAAAGACCTTTTTCAAGAACTGATGTATACTCATCTAAGCCAAGAGCTGAATTTGTAAGAGCTAGCTGGGTGAGGGAAAAAGGGAAGAGACAGAAAGAACAGGTTTTGCAAAGCCCCTGAGGCAGAAAAGAGTTTGGTATGTTTGGGGAACTGAAAGAAGGCATACTGGGGTTGGAATGAGGTAAGGTGGGGAAGCAGATGTGGGATAAGAGGAGGGTAGAGGAGTGCCAGTGGAGGCCGAGCAATAGGCAGACCACATGCAACATTGGACCTTGTAGGTCAAGGAAATTCACATTTTATTCTCTGTGAAACAGGAAGCAATTGGAAGCCTTCATCAAGAGCTGTGCTCCGAGTCACACACAGTAATAAACTCTGGCTGCTGTGTGAGAAAGGGTTGGAAAGGAGTGAAGGGTGAAAGTAGGGAAATTGGCTGGGGGCTAAGGCAGTATCCCAGGTGAGAGATGGAGGTGGCTCGGGTTATTCTAAGAGCAGTAGAAATGGAGAGATGTGGAAGAATTTGAAATGGACTTGGTATTGGATTGGAAAGAATGACTCCCAGGTTTCTGGTTTGAGCACTGGATGGGTAACTGTCTTTTGCTACGGTTGAGAAACCTGGGAAAAGGGCTGGTTTGGGGAATAAGGGCAAGAGTTGAGTTTTGGGTAAGTGGGTTTATGAGGTAGGAGTGAGACATCATGTGAGGATGATAGGACGTATAGCCCAGGGACTCTGAAGAGAGCCGTGGGTTACAGGTATATGGTTGAGAATTATTAATGTGCACGCAGATGTTAGCTACAGCCATGAGAGAGAGGTGACAAAGGGAGTTGCATGTGGATCAGTGTTCTTTTCCTCTTTTGGGGTCCCAGACCCCTTTAAGAAGCTGATGAAAGCTATACTTACTTCTTCCTTTAAAAGTTTTTGCATTGAAGTTTAAGGAATTTACAGACTCCTTGAAGCCCATCAACAACTCTTGTGAAGTTGATAGATGACAAATTAAACAAAGAGATGATAAAACTTGTGTAGAGACATGCACCCGGACTGAGCCCTGGGGACCAGCACCGTTTAGAGGTAGGATAGAGGAAGCACCCACTCACTATAGGTTGAGAGGGGGTAACCAAAAGGGAGGGGCGATTCCAGAAGGGAGTTATGGAAACTAAGAGAAAAATGTTTCAAGAATAGGAGATAAATCTGAAAAGTGTCAGCTAGAGTTGGCAACAGGACTGTACGTGTGAAGGGTGAGCTCCCTTGGGAGCAGGCACTGACCCTCTGCCAAAACTGGAGTGAGGGAGAGCCACTGGATGCGGTTAACGTGTGGGTGTTTCCTCTTGGTGGTCTGAATGGTGAGGTAACGGTAATTGGGGGAGGCAAGCAGGATCGGGTTTGGAGGGTGGAGGAGATGCCACATAGTCTTTGTGGAAGGTGAAGTTAGAGCTTACCGGGAGGACTGTTGTCTATTTGGTGCTGTGATTGTGGGCTGGGTCTTAGAGAGAGCAGGATCAGAGGAGGGAGGGGCTGGGCCCTGTGTGAGCAGCTGCTGGGCCCAGAATCATCATGTGTGGAGAATCAGCAAGCCTCCCAGTACTTCTCAGGACTTGCTCCACTCTTTTTCTACTCTACTTGGCCTTCTCCTCCTTTCCTGGCTCTGTCTTTTCCCTCAGCCTATAAACATGCTCAAGCCTTTCCTAGTGACTCAGCATCTCCTCCAGTCAGTGTCCAAATTCTCTTCTTTCATCCCTAGGACATATGTAGCAGAGAATTTCTTGAAATGTTCAATTGCTTTTTGTCTTCTTACAGTTTTCCCTTGCCCGGCTGTGTGTTGCCTTGCCCCGGGGATTTTGGCTGCTTCTTGAAGTCCTTGATGGGGTCTTTGAAAAGCCTCAATGCATTTACAGGTTCATGCCGGATGCCTTGGAGGTATACAGGCAGCCAGAAGCCAGGGGAACTTCTGCAGCATTTTCAATGAGAGCACATTTCAGGTAGTTCACTCTGGAGGCTGAGTGCAGGGTGAGTTTGTCTGAAGCCCGCTGTCAGGAGGCTGCTACAAAGGATGGCTGGAACCTCACCAGTGGGAATGGAGGTAGGGATTCGAGGCTTATTAAGGAGGTGAAATAGATAGGACTGGGTTACTGGATAAGGCAAAGGGCTGAATCGAGATTTCCAACTTTCTCATTCTGATGACAGTAGGTGGTGGTGGGGATAGCTGAGGGAGAGGCCACTATGGAGCTAGTGGATGGGCTCAGTCTCTCCAAAATGCTGAGTCTGGGGTACCTGTGTGATGTTATCTAGATAGAGCTGCCAGGCAGGCAGGCAGGCGGGGATTTGGGTCTAATTTTTGTGAAAGAGGTCTGGGCTGGAGATGGCTGACCTGGTAGTTGAAACCGTGAGGATTTCCCAGGAGAGTGGCGTGAGAGGAGCTACGGGGCCTACAGGGAGGCTTGCATGTAAGGTGCAGACTCATGGTTGGTGTCACTTAAGGACGTCACCAGAGGAGGCACGGGCCTTGCTTACGGAGACATGAAGAATTGGGAGAGTGCACTCCTTTGGAATCCAAGACAGTATTGAGATTCCAGAAGGTGAGAGTGATCTGGAGGTGTCAAAAGTAGCAGAGAGATCCAGAGAGATAGGCCAGAGGAGTACCTGCCCACTTTGGGAAAATGAAGGTCAGAGGTTACTCTTGCCTGAGCAGGGTTAGGGAAGGGTGTGTGTGTCTGGGGGGGAGAAAAGAAGCCAGACTGCCAAGTGTTGAGAAATGAGGACATGTGGGAGGTGGGGGGAGGGGCGCGATGGGACAGGAGGGCACACACACACCTTTGGAGAGGCCTGCAACCTGCATGAGAGGGAGAGAAGCACTTGGAAGCTAACAGGAGAGGGCAGGAGTGGAGGGCTGGCACCAGAGTTTGGTTTTTAGACTTGAGAGACCTGAACTTGTTTAAAGGCCGAGGGAAGTGCTCTCTTCGGCAGCACATATACTAGAGGCTGAGGGGAAAAAGCCTGGAGCCAAAGAGCCAGGAGAGGTGGGGGGAGGAGGCATTGAGGGCTCAATCCCACCAAGTTAGCTTCTTAGAATTTGCCAACCCTTCCACACCCCTTATCTCCCGTAATCATTTGAATACTGTGAGGCTTGAAACAAACGGTGAGACTGTGCCCAGGGGTTGTGAAGAGAGATGTGGACCCACTAGGTGCGGTGTGCTGTCTACACCACGTGAGGAAATATGCGTGGAAACTGTCCAGCTCCACACAGCTTAGGGGACCAGAAGCAGCGTGTTCCTGGCTCCCAGTGAGGTGACATCTGCGCCATGGACCAGATGAGGTGTCAGCATATGTCCCGGACCCGGGGTAGTAGCCCCAGGAAAGTGTCACCATGTGCTAGAACCAGAGCCTAAATGCTTTCCCGCTTCCTGGGAGGTGTCTCCTAAGTGAGGTGGACCGGGGTGGGGCAGGGGTGCTACTTTCCTTTTCTCATGTTTAAGCAGCTAAGGGTTCTGTTAGCCGCAAGGTGTAACAATAATAACCCCGATGGCCGAGCTTCAAGGGCGCGGGCGCGGCAGGCTCTGCCAGAGCACGAGGCAGCAGGTGGCGCCTCCTGTGCGCGTCGCCGAAGGGACACCGCGAAAACCAAACGCGCGATTTGTGTATCCGGCCGGGGCCCTGCGCCGAGATAAAGCTTCTGCGGAGGGAAGTATTTAATTTGCCTCCAGCGCCATCGGAAGAAACTCCTTTAGGCCGGAGACAGTGGGGTGGGCGCCTGGAAGCTTTCTCTTGCGTATGCATCCCAGTCCTCCGCCCGAGGCCGGGTGCGCTGAGCTTGTCAAAGGCCAATTACAGTTTTTTGTTTGTTTTTGGATGGGGGGTGGTGCTGCTGTTAAGGAATGGAGACCTGGATTAAAGCTGGGATCTGGCTTCCTCTCCGTTGTAGCGTAAGTTTCCTCCTCGACCTTGACTCTGGGCAAGTCTATTCTAGGTCCCTCACTGGTCCTCAGTTTCCCTGTTCATTAAATGGGGATTTGTACTATGATCTTGTTTTTGCACGGCCAGGGTGGCAAATTCCACCTCCTCCAGGCCAAAAAAAACCCCGTGCTCTGTTGGTAACCTCCCCTCCCCAGCATCCAGCTATTTTGAAAGGTCCTCTCCTCCCCTTTCTTTCCTTCGCGGGTCTAAGGGGCTGAAGGCGAGGTGGGCAGGGCCTGCCTCATGGCCCCGCCCATCTCCGCTGGCCCCGCCCCCGACGTCCCCTCTGCGCCCCTTCGCGCTCGGCGCTGGGATGAGGCAACCACGTGACCTCACATCCGGGCGCGGGAGTCCCGAGCTTGCGGCGCGCGCTCCCCCGCCCGCCGGCTCTCCCCGCAGCGTGATCTGGGCGCCACGGCGGAGGGGAGGGGGGTTCGCTTCGTCGCTGGCGGCTGGAGGCTGTTTCGGAGAGCAGACCGCCCCCCTCCCCTGCCCGCCTACCCCCGCCACCCTCCCTTGTTCTCGCTCTGTCCCGGCTGCACGCCGCCGCCGCCGCCGCGGGCGCTGAGGAGGAGAGCGCGGACGCCCCTGTGCCCGGCTCGGCCGGGGCCTGGCCGCGGCGCCTCCCTCCCCTCACCCCGAGCGCAGCGCGCGGCGGCGGCGGCGGCGCCTCGAATCCGAGCGACCCGCGGCCGCTGGCGCCCGCCAAGGGCGATGGGGCTGGGCTGAGGCGAGGCGGCGGCGGCGACAGCGGCGGGCCCGGGCCCCGGCCCCCCGCGGTCCCTCGGCTGCTCCGGCCCGGAGGCCGCGGAGGAGACGGCGCAGCGGCGGCGGGTGAGTGGTTGGGTTTTCTCGGGGCGCCGGGGGGACAGGGTGAGCGGGGCGCGGAGTAGGTGGGTCGTGGTGGTGATGGTGGGGGGTTGAAGGAGGTGAAGGGTATTGTCGGGTACCAGGTGAGCTTCTGGTCGGCTCCTTGGGCCAGAATCCCGCATCACTTCCCGGGGGAGGTGAGTGAAGTGGGGAGGGGAGCGCTAAGACCGCGGAATGTCTGCCTGGGACAGGTGAGGCGAGAAAAAGGGATCCACGTTGTGGGTGCGAAGGCCTGGTTTGGACACACTGCTTGCATTGGGACTGGGGAGTGGGATGGTGGTCCAGCCCTTTTGGAAAGTCCGGGAGATGGTGTGGTGGAAGGGCAGGACGCTTGATGTGTTTCTGCGGATGCTGCTTTTAAAGGCATCTTGAGTTCGTCCTTAACCTCGGAGTAGTAAGAGCTTCTTGCCATCACCGCATTTTATGGATGACTAAGTGAGGCCCAGAGAGGAAAAGTCACTTCTTAATTGGTTAAGGCCTCTCACTTTGACTCTGTAAGTGAGGACTAGGAAAACCCCGGGGTCCTCTCCTCCAGCACTTGAGTGGCCACTCTCTTTATGGCCTTTACTTCTCCCCATTGCCTTCACAGGTTTTGTGGATGTATATTTAGCGGGGTTGTGGCCGGGGGAATGGATTGGGGATTGACAGTAACTCAGTTCGGGGCTTCCCAATTTGGAAAGCTTTTGTGACAGGTGTTTATCATTTCCTCTTCCCATAGATCTGACAGAAACATCCTTGGATCTTGGTGTCTGGACATAGGAGGTATGAATCACTCACGCAATTAACTCTTTTTAATCGTCAGTGTCTTAGAGCTATATTTAGTGGTTATATTAGTGCAAAATGAATGGGTATGGAGTCGTAAAACTAGAAACAGAAACTTAGGTTCCCTACATATGATTCTGAACTAAATAAGTAGAACATTTGTGTAATGACTATTTTAGCTCTATGAGTCAGGAAGTTAGAATTTTTTTTTTAAATCCAAGAAATACAGGAACGTTAAAGATGATTGCAAAATGAATACTGTTTTTAAAGGCTTTGTTGCTAAAGTGAAGGTGTTCTGATTTCCTTGTCTTTTAAGGGGTGATTTCAGAGTTCAAAGTGCTCTGCCTTAGGTTAGATCTCAGCCTCCCTACCAGGGCACATACATTTTGTTACACAGGAGTATGCCTGGAATTCTTTTCTCAAGAGGATTGTTGCTTTGCCCAGAAGGCTACAGTTGCCAGAATAAGTGTATGTGGGTATCCCATTCTGGTTTAGCAACCCTTTCTTTTTTTTTTTTTTTTTATTATTTATTTGACAGAGAGAGACACAACGAGAGAGGGGAACACAAGCAGGGGGAGTGGGAGAGGGAGAAGCAGGCTTCCCGCCGAGCAGGGAGCCCGATGTGGGACTCACCCAGGACCCCTGAGATCATGACCTGAGCCGAAGGCAGACGCTTAATGACTGAGCCACCCAGGCGCCCCTAGCAACCCTTTCTTAAATGCAAATCAGTTCCTGGAAGTTCCAAATAGTACCTATTATTAATAATTGTTATGGAAGTTTACATTTGCTACTGTCCTTTTACATTATCCACTGCTAGATCAGGTGAGCCTGAGACAGCTAAGTGAGATTTTTGAACATTGTTAGAAGAACAACAAAACTTGTATTTGCTCAGGACATCGGGTAGGAAAAGTGATGATGCTGGTTACCTCCATTTATAAGTAGTATAGTTATAAATGAAAATATGAAGTAGCCGTTTATTTTGAAAATACAGTTGACAGGCTTCAATTTGATGCAGTGTTCAAATTATGTAGTAGGAGGGCTGATTTCTTTGCCCAGGTCAACCAGAATGCTTTATTTGGTGTATGCTTGGTAATTAAAATTTTAATTTATAACTGATTTGAGATAAATATAATAAATTCCTACATAGATAGGAAAATAGTTTTATAGTAATTAGAACAAAACTTTGTTAAGCCTGAATGTCTTAAACATTGTCTTCTAATAAGTTTCTATGTGGTTTTGCTTATTAGATTTTAGAGCTAAAATACTTCTCTTCGTTTAGTTAGCCCTTAATAGTTCTCTTATTTAGGTAACATCAGTTTCCCACCTATGTCATATTTCAAATATGGATTCTTATATGGATAATGATTGTGTGTTGGTAGCTACAACATAATGTATTAGAAAAAGCACGGACTTGGGAAATTAGACTGGAGTTTGATTTTTGACTTTTCGTAACTAGCTGTTTGACTTTGACCAGTGCTAATAGTTATTGAGTAAGCTTATTACATAGTAGGCTTTGGATTAAACACTTAACATTTCATTTAAACCATATTTTACAGATGAGGAAACTTGAGGTTCAGAGATGTTAAGTTGCCCAGAGTCACATACAGCTGACTTGGTAAACCTAGAAATAGAAACTGCTTGTCACATACAGTAACAGAGAACTAAGATTCGGGCTGTCTTCAAAGTCCCTTATATTATAAGTTGCTTAACTTCCCTGATCATCAGCGTCATCATCTTCTAATTCTTTTTTATTGAAAATGAATACTAATACTTATCTCAGAGAGTTTTGAGGATTAGCTGAGAACTTACGTCCTCCCTTTCCCCCATCTATTCCATATACTAAGTCAAGCTCTGCTTGTATAACATGGTGGTCTTGTAACCACTGTGAATATGAGGTTTTAAAATGTGAGTATATTTTATTCCCAAGATTAATAGTCCTAGGAGATGGGCCATGATCAGTGATATGGGGGCATCCTGTGAAACTTTGTCTTTATTCTGTATTTTTTCCCAGTGGTCTGGGTGATGGTGGAAATAAGAACTTTATACTTGAATGACAATGTGATGGTTGTAATTACTAAACATCTGGGAAGACAGAAGTAGAATTTTAAAATGATCTTGATTACTTTGTTTATCTAACGCTGGATTCTGTCCATTGCTATACTTGGTAACCTAAACTAACTATATACTTAGTAAGTGGAAGACCTTGTGAATGGAACATAAGTTGAATAGGAGTTAGCAGCTTATCACTTATGAAAGATAACACTTAAAACAATTTATAGTGGTATGCTAAAAGAAGATAAATCTAGTGCTTGACATCTACCTGATACATCAGCAGAAGGTTTGTTCCAGTGATGAAATGCATTCTGAATGTGCTGTATAGCCATCTAGTTAAATCCCCAACCCAGAGATAGCTGATGGGATTTAATCTTTGGTTTTGGGACATACTTGTGTGAAATGAAGGTAAGTGGACTATGGAGAGAATAAATCTGTAGTCACTAAAACCATATTCTAATTATTAACCCATCTAACCAGTCCAGGAAACATGCAAGAAGCAAGGAGATAATTGTTAGAGTCTTACTTGAATTTTGTTGACTTCATATTTTGAGATAGAGAAATAAGAGGGCATTGGAATTAGAACACATCTTTTTTTTTTTTAAAGATTTTATTTATTTATTTGACAGAGAGAGACACAGCGAGAGAGGGAACACAAGCAGGGGGAATGGGAGAGGGAGAAGCAGGCTCCCCGCAGAGCAGGGAGCCCGATGCGGGACTCGATCCCAGGACCCTGGGATCATGACCTGAGCTGAAGGCAGTCACTTAACCAACTGAGCCACCCAGGCGCCCTAGAACACATCTTTTAAGATTTATGTAAAAAAGTAAAAGGTTCTGGGTTTATTTAATCTGGAGAAAAGTAGGTGATATCTGTATGGTACAATGTCCTGGACTTAATGGTAACTAGTGATTATATAAGCTATGAAACATTTGTATTAGTGGGGTGCCTGGGTGGCTCAGTTGGTTAGGCATCCAACTCTTGATTTTGGCTCAGGTTGAGCCCTTTGTTGGGCTCTCTAATTAAAAAAAAAAGTAATAAAAGAACACAAAAGATTTGTATTAGTAAGATTAAAAATAGAGGTGATGTGAAATGTCATGAATGAATGGTAATAAAAAATTACCACTTTTGTAATCGAGAGTTAAAAAATGGCATTAGTAAGGAGGGAGAAAAATGGAATGAAGGAAAGGGAGAGTTGATCAGATAATCAAATGTCTGAGAATAAGGAAAATTGAGGGTGTGGATTGCTGAAGAGTTTCCATAGAACAGTTCTCCAGAGAGAACTGTCCCAACACCGGATCTGGTAACATCTTAGACCCAAAGGCTCATAATGGGGCCTTTGTTAGGTCTGAGTAGTAAAACATTAACTCAAATAGCAAACTTTAAGACTGCCAAATTAAAAAAAGGAGTTATGTACCACAAGGCATCTCCCCAGGGAAAGAGGCCATATAGACCTTTGAGAACAGAGCTCACAGAGACATGTTTCTTTGAAGGTACAGGTGAAGATACATCTTTTACATTCCTATCACCCAAGACAACTAATACTAGTATGAACTGAGAATGCAGTAAAAAGTAACCCTGTGTTTGGGGCACCTGGGTGGCTCAGTTGTTAAGTGTCTGCCTTCAGCTCAGGTCATGATCCCAGGGTCCTGGGATTGAGCCCCTCCCTGCTTAGCGGGGAGCCTGCTTCTCCCACTCCCCCTGCTTGTGTTCCCTCTCTCGCTGTGTCTCTCTCTGTCAAATAAATTAAAAAAATAAATAAATAAAAATAAAGAAATCAGTCCAAAGGCCAGAGAAGTAAAATAAAATCTCAAATCTTCCTCTTAAAGAAAAGATGTAGACACATTTCACTAACCAGTATTTTCTATTGTTTTAATTTTAATTTTTTATCATTTATTATTTTTTACTAACCAGTATTTTTAAATGAAAATAAGGCACATAAAATTCCATTAAATCAACCTAATTACACATATTTTTACATTTTATAATGTGACCAGGGAGAAAGAGAATGGATAACAGTAACACAGAGGATGGGGGGAATGACACACCCAGAGACAGAAAGGGAAAGACAAAAATACAAATAAGATGTACATTAGAGATACATGAGATTAACAGCTTGAGCCTTTTAGGACGCTGTTCCCAAAGATGCAAAATCATGGTATCTTTCTATGAAAAGCCTGAATACAACATTATGTCCTTACTGCCTGCTGCTCTAGTTAAAATAAAACAGGCGGCAATCCTCAGTCCTGCCCCCACACATTCTCCTCTCTCTCTCTCTCCCCACACACACACACACACACACACACACACACTACTTGTTTTGAATATGTTAAATGTTATTAAACCAATAATTGTATGTTACCATTTATTGAGCCTCTTATCCTCACAATTCTCTAAGGTAGCTTTTATTCCCTCCGTTCGTCAAATGAAGAAACTAAGAAAGGTTAAGTGACTTGAACCTGACTACAGAGCTAATAAGTGATGAGCCTGGAGCTCAAAGTCACTTGTATATGGCTCTGAAGCCCACATTTTGACCACTGTACCATGCCCACTCCCGAGGCATCTTTGGCCACCATTACTTTTTTTTTTTTTTTTGAAGACTGGTGTTTTTTACTGTGCTATCCCAAGAGTGAATGTTAAGGTTCAGATACTTTAAATTTCATGAAAAACATCAACAACTTATATAGTTTTATTTATCTGTTTCTTTTATTTTATTTTTAAGTAGGTGGGGCTCAAACTCACAACCCCAAGATCAAGTCTCATGCTCTAGCGACTGAGCCAGCCAGGTGCCCGTATAGCTCTTAAAATAATGCAGATTTTACTAGCAGTAAGGAAGACATTAACTAACACTGAATACAGCTGAGTATCAATCCAGAATTATACAAAGTACAAACGGTTCCCCAGTACTCCCAACTTTATTACCTAGCCTTTTAATTATGCTGGGTTCTTTGTGTGGTATAAAATACCCAGTGTAACCCTGGAGAGATAACAGATTTTCATAGATATCTAATTTCTTTCTCCATTATTCACATTGTGGACTCTCATCATACATGCATTTAACTATACCCATTCAACTATTTGTGCTACACGAAAAAAGAAAAACAAAAAAATACTTTAAATAATGATGGCAGGATGCCTGCCTTTACATCCGTGTCCCAGAGAATGCAATGAAGACTATAAATTTGCTGTTCCTCAGCTAAAGTCCCATTCACCTGTCAAAAGGTATCTTGCATAGCCAATTATGATCCAGCTCACCAAAAAAGTAACCTATTCTTTTTTTTTTTTTTAAATTTATTTGAGAGAGAATGAGAGACAGAGAGCATGAGAGGGAGGAGGGTCAGAGGGAGAAGCAGACTCCCCGCCGAGCAGGGAGCCCGATGCGGGACTCGATCCCGGGACTCCAGGATCATGACCTGAGCCGAAGGCAGTCGCTTAATCGACTGAGCCACCCAGGCGCCCAAAAGTAACCTATTCTTAAAGCTGGAGGAAAAACTGGCTGTTGGAATTGAAAAACAGTATGTCAGTTAAGAACCAGTTTTCAAACTGGTATCTTCCTAAAGGACCTTTTCAACAGTAATTTTCACTATACAGGATTTCTACCTTAAATGAGAATTTAGACCCAAAGCCCCCACATAAAAGGTGATTTCACTTTACCCAGCTCTTTAGATTATGAAGAATTAGGAACTCAAACATTTGTCTTGTATATCAAAATAAGTTAATTAGTAATGCATATTCATCCTATTTCACAAATGGGAAAAAGCAGAGCAACAGGGATGCTGTTAGAAGAAGGCACACTTGGGGTGCCTGGGTGGCTCAGTCAGTTATGCGTCTGCCTTTGGCTCAGGCCGTGGTTCTGGAGTCCCGGGATCGAGCCCCACATCGGGCTCCCTGCTCAGAGGGGAGTCTGCTTCTCCCTCTCTCTTTGCTCCTCCCCGCCCCCATGCTCTCTCTCTCTCTCTCTCTCTCGATCACTCTCTCTCTCAAATAAATAAAATCTTTTTAAAAAAGAAGGCATGCTAGACACATATGGGAACTGTTCCATGACTTATTAAAAATGTAATAAAAGTCTGTCATGTGGGGCGCCTGGGTGGCTCAGTTGGTTAAGCATCTGCCTTTGGCCCAGGTCATGATCCCTGGGTCCTGGAATAGAGCCCCACATCAGGCACCCTGCTCAGTGGGGAGCCTGCTTCTCCCTCTCCCTTTGCCCCTCCCCCTATTCGAGCTCTCTCTCTCAAATAAATAAAATCTTAAAAAAAAAAAGTCTGTCATGTAATCAAAAGCAATCCTTAACATTGGTTCTCAGTAGAAAAAAGAAAAAAACAGTGAGTTCTGAGATGAGCCATTACCAGAGTACAAAACAAAGGCAAGAGTGGAAAGAATACCCTACCGACAAAAACTGTCTAACCCCAGATCCTTTACTGGCATGCTGTTGCTTACTCTCCACACGTTTCCTTTTCTGTAAAAAGAAGGGACTAATCTATCACCTGTGACAATTCACCATTATTGTTTTCCAATCTCACACTTCGATTATTTCAGTGTCCAACTCACAAATTCCTTGTGAGGAAAATAGGTAAAAACTAAATAAAATAGGAGTCAATTAATCTAGCTTGCTATCAGAGGTAGAACTGTCTTTCATATCACCACCCAAAAACAGTTAACAAATATTTTTATTTTTTTTCAAGATTTTATTTTTTTTAAAGATTGTATTTATTTATTTGAGTGAGAGAGAGAGAGAGCATGAAAGGGGGGAGGGCCAAGGGGAGAAGCAGACACCCCACTGAGGGGGAGCCCGATGTGGGGCTCGATCCTGGGACTCTGGGATCATGACCCAAGCCGAAGGCAGACGCTTAACTGACTGTGCCACCCAGGTGCCCCTTCAAGATTTTATTTTTAAGTAATCTCTACACCCAACCCGGAGCTCAGACTTATAACCCCAAGATCAAGAGTCACATACTCCACCAACTGAGCCAGACAGGCATCCTCAAATATTTTTATTTAAAACTTCTGAGAAGGTCTACATACATCATCAAGTTCCACATCATGTAATCGGTAAATTCTACTTTACATAGTTAACTCACTTTTCTCAGCAATTCAGTTTCTTACCTAGCTAGTAACTGAGTATCAGCAGATCAAAAGCTAGATCCACAGGGAGTAAGTGAGAGTCAGCAAAACAGAGAAATTTCAATTAAGAGATTGATTATACCTCAATTCATACACATACACAAATAGACTTTAAACACAGGGTACTTTTTTTTTTTTTAAGATTTGATTTATTTATTTGACAGAGAGGGAACACAAGCAGGGCGAGTGGGAAAGGGAGAAGCAGGCTTCCCGCTGAGCAGGGAGCCCAATGCAGGACTCGATCCCAGGACCCTGGGATCATGACCTGAGCCGAAGGCAGACCCTTAACGACTGAGCCACCCAGGCGCCCCTGGATTGATTTCTTTAAATGTTGGTCACTGGTTCTTCAAAGACCAAAGAGTTTTCATCCATCTCTAGATTATGCCTTAACAGCTTCTTTTTTTTTTTGTAAGATTTTATTTATTTGAGAGAGAGAGCGTGCACGTGAGCACGTGTGAGCGAGTGTGCGCACAGAGGGAGAGGGAGAAGCAGACTCCTTGCTGAGCAGAGAGCCCGACTGGACTGACGTGGGGCTCCATCCTAGAACTCTGGGATCATGACCTGAGCCTAAGGCAGACGCTTAACTCACTGAGCCACCCAGGCGCCCCAGTGCCTTAACTTCTTAAGCCATCAACTTTCTAAGCTCATTTATAATTTAGTTTCAGCTGTGATTTCCTGAAGTTTCTCTTAAAAATTTTTGCTTTACTGTTTCACCAAGCATAAGAAATGGAATCCTTATTTACATGTCAATTATAATAATGTTATTCAGTTTGCTAAGTTAAATGTAAGGTAGTACAGGCAAGTTGCCTAATTTTGTATGGAGCACTTAAATTATTTGAAAGAATAGACTAGGGGCACCTGGGTGGCTCAGTCAGTTAAGCGTCTGCCTTCGGCTCAGGTCATGATCCCAGGATCCTGGGATCCAGCCCCGTATCGGGCTCCCTGCTCAGCGGGGAGTCTGCTTCTCCCTCTACCCCTACCTCCCCACCCCACTGGTGTGCACACAAAAATAAATAAAATCTTTAAAAAAATTTGAAAGACTAGACTAACTTAACAAATTCTCAGTTAAAATAGATTTTTATTTCATGGATCCTTTTGATATGAAAATAAGCTTTTTATAGTTATTACCACTGCCTTAGAGTTCATTGATGAATAAATTTTAGCTAACCCATGGTTGTTTTCTGCAGTTTTTGGTGAGAACAGAATAAAGTGTTTAGGGGCGCCTGGGTGGCTCAGTTGGTTAAGCGACTGCCTTCGGCTCAGGTCATGATCCTGGAGTCCTGGGATCGAGTCCCGCATCGGGCTCCCTGCTCGGCAGGGAGTCTGCTTCTCCCTCTCCTACTCCCCGTTTGTGTTCCCTCTCTCGCTGTGTCTTTCTCTGTCAAATAAATAAATAAAATCTTTAAAAAAAAAAAAAATAAAGTGTTTAATTTAGTTAGGTTCAGAAACATCTTAATGTGTTTTTTTTTCCCTGAATCCTTTCTTACCTCTGATACAGCCCATGGTGAATGACCTTTTCTCATGTTCCCTTAAAAGTTGCGGTAATTACCAATTATTTTGGTACATAAGAGTTGTGATTTTTATAGGCAGGAAGGGAGAAAGCTTGGTTAGGGCCTCTTGGTTATGCCCTTAGGACTGTGGTGGCAAATTTAACTATTCAGTATTTTTTTAGTTCCTGTATGTGCCAAGCACAGGGCTAGATGTTGGATATATGTTGATGAACGAGTTTTGCCATCTTGAAGGTAAACAGTCTAGCAGGTGAACACAGTGCTCCTGCACTGTACCAGTCTTGAAGACACCATTCACACTGTATTCTTTGGAATGTGGCCCTGTGGTGTGGGCTTTAGTGTCTCAGTTGAAAAAAGTTCAGAATCTCTATCCCATGTAAGTTAATCCATATCTTTATCTAATCAGGCAAGGCCCTTCATCATAATCTGATCCTGTCCCATGTTTTTAGCTCCATTTCTAGCTGTTCCCTAGAGGCTACCCTGTGCTCTAGCTGGTTTAACTTGTATTCGTGACCTTTTCTAGGATTTCTCACCTTAGTACTTCTTTTTTTTTTTTTAGTTTTTATTTTAATTCTGGTTAGTTACCATACAGTGTTACATTAGTTTCAGGTGTACAATATAGTGATTCAACAGTTCCATACATCATTTGGTGTTCCTCTTGGCAAGTACACTCCTTCATGCCCATCACCTCTTTAACCCATCCGCCCAGCCTCTTCCTCTCACCTCAGTACTTCGGCGTGTGGTAATTCCTCTGCTTGGATTCCATCCCTCTGTTATTTTCTTTTTGCTGCCTGTTTGCCTGATGAACTTCACACCTTTCAGGTCTTAGATCAAGGGATATAATCTCCAGCATTTAGCACAGTACTTGGCACATGTAGACAGTGACATTTTTTTTTTTTTTGTAAGATTTTATTTATTTATTTGAGAGAGAGAGAGCACAAGCGGGGGGAGGGAGGAGCAGAGGGAGAGGGAGAAGCAGGCTCCCCACTGAGCACAGAGCCCAGTGCGGGGCTCGATCCCAGGACCCTGAAATCATGACCTGAGCCAAAGGCAGACACTTAACTGAGTCACCCAGGCGCCCCAGACATGGACTTTCTAAAGCATGACTTTTTATGAAATCAGAAATGGTGATAAGCCATAATGATTTTTGCTAAATGCTAATTTAATATTTACAGATCTATCCTGAATTATTAGGACACTTGGGCAACGTTGTTTTTTTTCAACTAATTTGCCTTTTCCTAAATCAAGCAATGGTGTAGAGTATATTTGAAGATCCTACCTGGCTAGGATAAGGACAGTTTTAAGTTCATTGGAGAACATGTTAGTGAGACTTTCCAGAATAATGAAAAATTGGTCATAAATGGTCTCTCAGCTGAACCAAGCTTTTCAGTCCAAGAATGGGTGACCCAAAGGATGGCAGTAGCACTAGTTCCAGCTCTGTTTGTGCTGGTAGTGCCCAGTGCTGCTGCGGTGAGAGCCCTTGAGGGCAGCCCAGGCAGGAATACTCCGAGACTGTTCCATGATGCCCACTCGCCACATCTCCTCCGTACTTGTTTTGTTTTGTTATTTGGAGATTTATCTTCTATTTCTCAGTTTTGAGAAGTTATAATTTATTTATTTATTTTTTTAAAAGATTTTTTTATTTATTTAATTGACAGAGGGAGAGACAGCGAGAGAAGGAACACAAGCAGGGGGAGTGGGAGAGGGAGAAGCAGGCTTCCCGCCGAGCAGGAAGCCCGATGTGGGACTCGATCCCAGGACCCGGGGATCATGACCTGAGCCGAAGTCAGATGCTCAACTGACTGAGCCGTGCAGGTGCCCCTAGACTTTGCAGTGTCTTGCTAGTAAGAGGATTGTTCAATTTGCTTAATCCAGTGTATTTCTTCAATTTATATGAGCAGGGGATGCCTTTTTAAAATTTTTATTTTGGAGGGGCTCTTACCAGTTTGGGAAATGCTGCTGCAGACAATGGGAAGCTATTTAAATTTCAAGCAGAGAAATGATCATGTATGGATTATATAATGATATGAATGAGGGAGACTAGAGAGGGCATCAGGACCCTGATGGGCAGTGCCAGTGGAGATAGGGCTTGGTGAAGTGGATGTGAGAAAGGTAGAAATGATGACTAAGTGCCTCCTTGTGGATACAAAGGAGTCTAGGATGACTTCCAAAATCCTGGCATGTAATTTTAGCAAATCATAATTCATTTAAGGAGTAGAGGGAATTGTTCGTGTTAGGGGGTGGGTTTGGAAGAAAGATAAAATGAATCTATTGAATTTTAGTTGTATGTAAACATGTTTGTTTGATGTTTAAATCTGTGGGTCTAAAGCTGGAGAGAGATTAGTGCGGAAAATACTGATTGACAGCTATTGGTAGCTTTCACCATAGATGGGTCAGTGGAGCCCCTCTTGGCCCTTTGTGTTGTTATAAAGAGAGAAGGCCAGAGAATATTAATAATTAAGTAGTGGGCAGAGGATGTGGAGGCTTGGGGAATATTAATAATTAAGTGGGCAGAGGAAGTAAAAACTTGATTACCTGGCTGCCTGCCCCATGACCCAGGCTACTGTGATATGAAGTATAATTTAGCAGAATTGTGGGAGGTAAAAAGGTCATTGTGGGCCATCTTGGGAACCTAGTCAGTACTTCAACTACATTTGACTTTCAAATGAATTTTTGAGAAATAGACCCTTGAAAGATGGTGCTGTCTGCGTGCTAATTCCTTAATTTGTTGGTAAGGCTTTTTGATATAAAGTCACCCCATGCTTGACTTTGTGGGAAAGTAAAAAATGCTAATTTTGGTCAAGTGAAGATTATTTTTTTTCCTGTTTTTAAAAGATGATATCGATTGAAAACTGGTAAGTAAAGTAGGAAAGGCCTGTGAAAGTGTTTTGTAAACTAAAAATCCCTGTATAAATGTCAGTTACTTTTGTCATGTTTGGCATAGTACCCAAATGCATTGTTTTTTTTTTTTTTAAATCCTGGATAGTGGATTACAGAATGACCATAGGAAATGAGAAAGTTCAGATTTCTATGATGATTGTACCATGAGTAAGGCCATTATCCTCTTCAACAGCAATTTAAATTGTGTTTTTGAAATATTTGTTGAATGCAGATGTTAAGGGCTTTGCACTTCCTTTCTATGCTGAGTCAACATGGGTAGGTTTCAAATTGGGGAAGAGGAGTAAAAGTGGAAAGAGACAAATTCACATAATTTTAAAAAAGTGATCGAAGTGCCTATCAATTATAATTGTAAATTAGCAGGATTGCATTTTTTTTTTTTTAAGATTTTATTTATTTATTTGAGAGAGAAAGAATGAGACAGAGAGAGCGTGAGAGGGAGGAGGGTCAGAGGGAGAAGCAGACTCCTCGCCGAGCGGGGAGCCCGATGTGGGACTCAATCCCGGGACTCCAGGATCATGACCTGAGCTGAAGGCAGTCGCTTAACCAACTGAGCCACCCAGGTGCCCAGGATTGCACTTTTTGTACAGAATAGCTTCCTAGTGATTTTGTGCTTCCTTTGTGGTCAGGTTCAGGTCTTCATAATGTCTGGAAGAATAAAATGTGAACCATAGTGTAGTACAGATGATGAGTAAAACTAATTTTGCTTTCTTGCCAGCACAATACAGTAATCCTGAAGTGAACCATGCTGAGTTAATAAAGAAAAATTATTTTGGGTTTTGCTGTTAATAAGTAAAATGAACATCTCTGGATTCTGTGTGTAACTTCTTAACATACTACTTAAGACTTAGAATCTAATTTTCTGTAATGTTTTCTTCCCGCTCCCCCCCCTTCTTGACTATTCCCTACCCACCCCCACTCCTTCTCCAAGCCCCTCTTCTGCACCTTGCTGCTCTGTTTGGGTACCTTCTGTGCACACGATTAATTTTTGTTTCAAAATGCAGCTACAGTGTAATCTTTTTGAATACCTTTAATCAACAATTTCAACTCAGCACTGTACTACCAACAAAGTACTCTGCTCAGCTGAAATGACACAGTACTATGAAAAGTGAGACCAACTTCAAGCAGCACATGCAAGGACCACTGCATAATGATGGTCATCTGCCAATAGCAACTATAAGGTTTTATCTAAACTATATCCTGGTTTCTGTGCAAACATGTGGATAGTATGAGTCTCAGAATTGATGACTTGAAATTTTATTTATTATTAGTTTTTACAGTAAGCCCTACACCCAGTGTGGGGCTTGAACTTAAGCCCCCAAGTTCAAGAGCCACATGCTCCAGGCATGCTCTACGAACTGAGCCAGCCAGGTGCCCCTGAATGTTTAAATTTAAATTTTATTTATTTATTTATTTTTAATTTAAATTCAGTTAGCCAACATACAGTACATCATTAGTTTTTGGTGTAGTGTTCAGTGATTTATTAGTTGTGTATAATACCCATTGCTCATCACGTCATGTGCCCTCCTTAATGCCCATCACCCAGTTACCCCATCCCTCCCCTAAATTTTAATTTTAAATTGCTGATTGAAATGTCAAACAAGTTATTAGGGATTTGGATTAACAGTATTACATTTTAGAAAAAATAATCACTAATTTGCATTAAAATGGAAGAAACATTCATTCATATATTACTTAACAAAAATCCTTATCTTCTAAATTTAAAAGTGTAGCTTTTATTTGGGCGGTTAAGCTCACTTACTAATTTGGGTTGTTTATACAAGCTGTTGTTAGAACTCTAGATTTGTCAATTCTTTACTGTATTAAATGCCAAACACTTTCTTTAGTGCTTGCTTTAAAACTTGTTTCAGTTAGGTTTTTCTGCTTGTAAGTACTCCTCTCTACCCCCAAAGCACAAAACTCATATTCTCTATTTCATGAGTTTGAAGAAACAGTTAATGGTAACATGTATGTATATGTACATGTGACGTGGCTTTCTAATTGGGATTGTTGGATCAAAGTGTGGGAGTATTAAATTCTAATATACTGTTGGTTTTCCAAAAAGGTAGTACAGATTCACTCTCTCTCTCTTTTTATTTTTCCTTTTCTTTTGGAGGGGGCAGTGGGGGAAAGAGAGACAATCTTAAGCAGGTTCCACATCCAGCATAGAGTTTGATGTGGGGTTCAATCTCACGACTGACCCTGAGATCATAACCTGAGCCTAAATCAAGAGTCGGACGCTTAACCAGCTGAACCACACATGTGCCCCCAGACTCACTCTTAACAGCAGTGTATAAGGGTGCTCCTTTTTTTTTTTTTTTTTGCAGTTTAATGGGCAAGTAGTGTTTTACCACATAATTTTATACTTTACCTCATCTTGTTCTCTAATAGGTTCATGTGCTCTTTGTTACTCTTCTCCCCTCCCTTGCTTCACAACATTATAAGATCCCTAAATTCTAATTTCAGACAATTGTGAACTTGGGAGTAATCTTTGTAAAGGCAATAATAACATACCTGCCTTCTCTCCCCTCCATCACCATTATCATTTGTTTTGTGTTTGTGTCTTATTTTTCTATTGAGACACCTGAAACAGAGGCTGTATTATTTAGCCAACTCCTGCTTTCCCAGATAAGTACCTACAGTCATACTAAACAAAAAATCTTAAAACTTCCCATAATCACTTTTGATCATCAGCTTTTCTATTAAGGCTACTGAAAACTGGGGCGCCTGGCTGGCTCAGTCGTTAAGCGTCTGCCTTCGGCTCAGGTCATGATCCCAGAGTCCTGGGATCGAGTCCCACATCGGGCTCTCTGCTCCACGGGAAGCCTGCTTCTCCCTCTCCCACTCCCCCTGCTTGTGTTCCTGCTCTCGCTGTGTCTTTCTCTGTCAAATAAATAAATAAAATCTTAAAAAGAAAAAAAAAAAAAGCTACTGAACTGTCAGCCGTTTTCCTTACCAATGTTGGAACATCACCTAGTGGTGAAAGAGTGCAACAGCAAGATGCGTACAGAGGCAATACTTAATGTAGGTAAAAACTTTCATGGTTGGAATGAATCATACAGACTATTAGAACTGTCTCATTTCAGGGCGCCTGGGTGGCTCAGTTGGTTAAGCGACTGCCTTCGGCCCAGGTCATGATCCTGGAGTCCCGGGATCGAGTCCCGCATCGGGCTCCCTGCTCGGCAGGGAGTCTGCTTCTCCCTCTGACCCTCCCCCCTCTCATGTGTGCTCTTTCTCTCTCAAATAAATGAATAAAATCTTTAAAAAAAAAAAAAAAAAAAAAGAACTGTCTCATTTCAGTGGAGAAGAAATTGAAACCATGACAGGTGAAGGAACATGCAAAATAGTTCATGTTGAATTGTCTTTTAAAAACAAGTTAAAGCTGACTCTTGAGTTGTGTGCTCGTTCTTGTGTGTGTGTGTGTGTGTGTGTGTGTGTGTGTTTGGGGGTAAAGTTGTTTATCTCCTACAGTTCCTAATATCGTAATGAACATGGCATATATGCTTACTTAACGCTTGAAGATGGGTTAATTTTTTTTAGATGGATTAATTTGATTAAATAACTTAGGATTTGCTGCTATTTTATGCTGTGTCAATGGCTACTACTTTTCCTCAGTGGAGCCAAAATGTAGAGGGGATGTAAAAATAAATATAATCACATTGTCACTTACTAGAAATGTATTTGTTAAGGGGGCCTTCAAAATGACCACTTTATCTTGCCTGGGGTAAAAAAAACCTAATTAAGACAGATCCAGAGAATCTGGATAATGGTTTGATAGAGCACCATGAAGTGTTTTGCAGGTTCCTACAAGTTTCACACCCAAGGTTGGCCATGCATTGTAAAATTAGAAGTTTATACATATGCTCAGCCTACCTTCTTTCTTTAACTATTTTAAAATATTATTACATGTAGATGGTAAAAAACATTCAGAAAGCACTAAAGTCTCTCCCTTCACTCTCACTCTGCAATACACTGCCACCACTAGTAGCCACTGTCTCCATTTTTTTTGGTTTTTGATTATCTTAGGGGTAGATGCCAGTTTTCTTTCTAGGCCTTTTTGATTCTGCCTGTTTTGAATATTCAGTCTGTAGGACTGGTCTTATCGCAGTGATCCTATCTATTATTTCCTATTGCCTGCTGCAGCACTTTTCATAATAGATGCTAAGATTTTGAAATCGGTTTAGCAGTTATAACACTTTTGTAACTCTCAGTCCTTGAATATGAAGTTTTGAAAAGTTATATACATGAGGAAGATTTAAGAGGAAATTTAGAAGTTTTAAGATCAAAGTAGCTTCAGTAAATGAAAATCTCTCATTCATGTAAGTAGACATTTTAAAAATGCAAACACTTTATTATGTTGTATATAAAAGAGTTTTTACATATTTCCATATTTACAGAGCAAAAGTTAAAACATAGATACCAGTTGTCAGTTCAGAGCTACTTTTTCCCATTTTTACTAATTAAATACTTTGCAATTGATTAATACCTCAAAGCCACTGTTTTGCCTAATGATGACACTCTTACCACATGGAGGTTTCTCTGAATAAAAGAGGGTTGATTTGTTAAATAGTGTATTTAGTAAAAGTGATAAAAACGTATATAAATAAGTACGCTGTAGTGTGGGCTAAGTTGAGCTCTTAATGTTTCTAATATTGATCCTAAGACAGATAATTACATTATTTTTCCTAATTATAACTTATTTTGTTTTAGCTATTGCATTGTTTTGTAACATACAAAAAAGTGTAATTATACAAAGACTGCACTTTACAAATGTAAATAGTCTTGGTTTGGTGTATATTGGATACAATGGTCTTCCTTAAGCCTAAACACAGAAACAAAAGCATGTATTATAAGAGAAAGTTCAAGATGGGAAGTGATAAAATGGGTATTCACTAGAGCTTTGTTAAAATTTAGCTGGTATCCTTGTAAAATTTCCATGTATTCATTAAATTATATTATGTCATTCTTATTGTTAGGAGCTGACTTGAAGTGTTACGTTTTGCCCTCAAAGAGTTGTGACAGTTTGGTTTCTGTAGTTAGGAGATTGAGTTTTTTAAAAACTTCTTTTACACAAATATCTGTATAGCTATTAAAATTGAGGTTGTTCAGTGAGTAGATTAAGGATTTTAGATGTATGAGGGTACTTTTTATTTCAAAGGGAGAACTTGCTTTTTTTTTTTCTTTTTAAGATGTTTAAAAATTTATTTGACGGAGAGAGACACGAGAGAGGGAACACAAGCAGGGGGAGTTGGGAGAGGGAGAAGCAGGTTTCCTGCTGAGCAGGGAGCCGGATGTGAGGCTGGATCCCAGGACCCTGGGATCATGACCTGAGCGTAAGGTAGACGCTTAAGGACTGAGCCACCCAGGCGCCCCGGGAGAACTGCTTTTGAATTGCAGAAGGTTATCTTAGTTGCTGTGGATGCTACAGATTTGACAATGAAATAATATTCAGAGTGCTGGCTGAACTGTTTATACTTCAGGATCTTTAAAAAACCCTTTGCTAAGTGGTCCTTAAAGATGGGTTCGTCAAATTTTTATTTAACACGGGTAGGCATGTTTAAGTCTCAGGTAAAATATCTAGAACTACAGAGCCAAGTAGGATGATTCATTCTGTTTTTCAACAGTGCAGGGTATCCTAAAAAGTCTTCTTCTTTTTTTAAAAGATTTATTTTTATTTATTTCAGAGAGAGAGGGAAAAAAAAAAGACAGTGCGCGCATGCGCTAGCGAGCAGCGGGGAGGGGCGGGGGTAGAAGATCTTAAGGCGATTCTGCGCTGAGCGAGCTGGATGTTGGGCTCCATCCCATGACCTTGAGATCAGGACCTGAGCTGAAACCAAGAGTTGGACACTTGACTGCGCCCACCCGCGCACCCCAAAGTGGCCCCCAAACCTAATGCAGTTTTAATTTCTAAAACTGCAGAGTATATGTTCCAAACTTATAAAAAACATTATTTAAGAATTTCTTTTAGAATAACTTAGTTTTGTAAATTTTGAGTAATATATTTTTAATTTTAGTTTTTTTACTTCCAGCTCTCTGAACTTGGCAAATACTGAAGTAAAAAACTAAAAAGTGTTATTCAAAATAGCTTTCCTTGAAGTTTTACTCGAGTTTTGTGAAATTACCAACTTTGTAATTCTAGGTACATATATGGAATATCCTTAAAACCTCCCACACACATACTATTATAAAACTCTTGTTCCAACTAATAAGAAATTCAGGTTTGAAGCAAAGATGGATTAGAGGTTTGGGGGTTTCTGTGCCTGTTGAGGCCAACTCCTCTTGTTTTAGGAAATGAGATATGACTAACTCTTATCCTAGAGCACTACAGATGATTCTTAGTAATTATATAATGTGAAAAAAAAATAAACTTTCAAGAATTAGCATTTGATTTAGTGAGATTTATTCCTGATAGCTTGACTTTGTCTTGTGCTGCTGTTTTTACTCACACAAAAAATCATGTTCATTGTAAATGCAAGGAAGGGTTTGGTTAAGCACAATAGCCTATGAGCTCCTTGCTATTTAGATAACATCAAGGTTTAGGCATGCACTGTGGAATTGGGACTTGAGTGTGCTCACTAGATGGGACTTATTCAATAGTAGCTCTACCAGTGGCACAAGGGCGTATCTTCTGAGAACCCATTTAAAGTCAGTGAATTTAAAAATCCTAAATTTTAATATCTTAATCATTTTGAAAGCAGTTCAAAAAGAGTCAAAACAATATTTGGCCGAAAATTCTCATCTGAATGGATTTTTATGCTTAGTTTTATTTTTATTAATAGCCAGCTTTTGAAAGTGCTGCTGATACAGCAGTTGGGAAGAATGATGATATAGTGCTTTTGGTAAGAAAAATTTCTTTAATTTGTTTCCTATGAACTAGAAATTGACTTGATTAAAAAACATACACTCCTGCAAGCTATGATAGTTATATTTTGAAAGTTAAATGGATTTTAGAAGTTTGATATTAATGCTTCAAATGTTCTAATTAGATATATGGTAGTATAGCTTAATATGTGTTTTTATCTTTAATAGGCAATATAATTTAAAATATATTTATAGATTTTTATCCTTATAGAGTCATAGAAATATTAGAGATTTTCTATTATGTACAAGTTTTTAAAATTTAAATATACATTTGTAATATATATTTATTTTAAATGTAAGCTGTTGGAATTACTGTCTCATTGGATTTTATTAAAAGCTTATGTGGGGGCGCCTGGGTGGCTCAGATGGTTGGGCGTCTGCCTTTGGCTCGGGTCGTGGTCCCGGGGTCCTGGGATCGAGTCCCGCATCGGGCTCCCGGCTCGGCGGGGAGCCTGCTTCTCCCTCTGACCCTCTCCCCTCTCATGCTGTTTCTCTCTCGCTCGCTCTCTAAAAAATAAATAAAATCTTTAAAAAAAAAAAAAAAAAAAAAAAAAAAAGCTTATGTGAAAGTCTTGGTGAAGTCTTGATAATTTCCTGTGTGGTATAGTATGCTTAAAGAGAATAATAACTGATGGTTTTTAGAGCAACTTTTTATTTAATTTATTTAAATTATTTTTAATGCCTCAACTTTGGTAAAATTTGGTAAGACAATAATTTGCCTTAAAAAGTAAGCTAAATTTTAGAGCAATAACACTTATAAAAAGAGTAATGAGATAAAATGGTCAAGAATTGAATTTATAAGAGTATGAAAAATAGATTGTTTAGGCAATGTATAAGCTTCTTTAAAAATTACTGCAGTATTTTTTTGCTGTGGTCACTTTTTAACTCTGGTAGATGAGTTGATAATATAGCTGTGTTAGACTGAGGTGAGCTCTGTCAAGATCTGTTTGGGGAAAAGGTTTTTTTTTAAACTTTTTTTTTAAAGATTTTATTTATTTATTTGAGAGAGAGAGAATGAAAGAGAGCATGAGAGGGAGGAGGGTCAGAGGCAGAAGCAGACTCCCCGCTGAGCAGGGAGCCCGATGCGGGACTCGATCCAGGGACTCCAGGATCATGACCTGAGCCGAAGGCAGTCGCTTAACCAACTGAGCCACCCAGGCGCCCCTGGGAAAAAGGTTTTAAATAGTTGTAAGTACATGAAGTTAATGAACACATTGAATATTAATGATAATTTTTCTAAAATTATAAAAACATGCTTATTCATCTAATACATTCTTCATTGAAAAATTAGGATTTACAAAAGTGGGGAAGTACATCTCTGTTTCTAGGCAATGGATAAAAGACAAAAGTGAAGAAGAGTGAGAGTCAAAACTCAGCAGTAAAGGACTGTGGATAATGCCTGGTATATGATAGTTGGGTCAGTGGATTTGGGATTTATAGAGGCAGAGTTCTCAAGATTTATGGACTTTGGTGCCAGTAATGAATATCTTATGAAAATGTTTTTCTATCTAAAATCTTCAGATGGGTGACTTTTATTTAAAAACATTTTCTATTACAATTTTTACATGTTAAAAAACAGTAGGAAGATTAGTATAACGAACTCTCATGTACCTACTACACTCAGCTTTTAACTCAGCTGTGGCAGTTACTAACTTGTGACCATCCCATGACCGATAAAGATAGAGGTTTTTTAATTTTTAAATTTTTTTATTTGGAAGTAAGTTCAAACCTGCAGAAAAGTTGATGTATTGGTGTAAAGTGTTCATTAAGTTCCTTGATTATACTTCTGATATCTGCAGAATCTGTAGTAATGTCTCCTCTCTTATTCCTGATATTGGTAATCTGTGCCTTCTCCCCCTCACCCCACACTTTGAGTCTGACTAGAAATAATCACTTTTGTTGATCTAAAAAAAAAAAACAGCCTTTGGTTTCATTGATTTTACTCCATTTTACTGTTTTTTATTTTATTGATTTCTACTGTGAATTTCTCTTTGGGGCTTACTGTGGGTGTAATTTGCTGTTCTTTTTCCACTTTCTTAAGGTTGATGCTAAGGTCACGATTTTAGGCATTTCTTCTCTTCAGATTTTGGAATTTAGTGCTATAAATAATTTCTAAATACTGTTTTAGCTGCATCCCACAAATTTTGATATATCTTCATTTTTTATTCGGTTCAGAATATTTCATAATTTCCCTGTTGATTTCTGACTCATGGATTTTTTTAGAAGTGTATTTTGTTTCCAGATATTAAGGCTTTTCTACTTATCTTTCTGTTATTGGTTTCTAATTTAATTCCGTTGTTTTTAGAACTTAACTTTATATGACTTGAATCTGTTTTATGCCCCGGAATGTGGTCTTTCTTGGTAAATGTTCTGTGCACATGTTAAAAGAATGTATATTTTGCTGTAGTTGAGTAGAGTGTTCTGTAAATATCAATTGGGACCAATTTGATTGATAATGTTCAGATCTTCTATGTCCTTTGTGTATTTTGAAGATCTGTTAAATATAGACATGTGTAGGATTATTGTTTTATGTCTATCAGTTGACCCCTTTGTCGTTATGAAATGACTTTATCCCTGGTAATATTCTTTTTTTTTTTAAAAATCCCTGGTAATATTCTTTGCTTTGAAATCTATTTTGCCTGATATTAGTACAGTTATTCCAGCTTTAATTTGAATAGTACTTGCATGGTATATTTTGTTTTAACATTTAGCCTACTGTGCCTTTATTTTAGGTTGCATTTCTTATAGGCAACATATAATTGTAGCCTTACCTTTTTTTTTTTTTTTAAAGATTTTATTTATTTATTATTTTAGAGAGAGAGAGCAGAGTGGGGCAAAGGGAAAGGGAGAGAATCTCAAGCAGACTCCCTAATGAGCATGGAGCCCAAAGCAGGGCTGAATCTTATGATCTTGAGATCATGACCTGAGCTGAAATCGAGTCAGACACTTAACCAACTGAGCCACCCAGGTGCCCCTGCAGCCTTGCTTTTGAAAAATAAAACCACAATCTCTGCCTTTTAATTACTGTTTAGACCATTCATATTTAATGTGATTATTGATATTGTTAGGTTTAAATCAGCCATCTTGCTATTTGTTTTCTCTTTGTCTCATCTCTAGTTTCCATTTTCCTCCTTTTTTTTTTTTCGCCTGTTACATCAGTTTAGTATTTTTTATGGTTCCATTTAATCATCTTTGTTGATTTTTTTAATTGTGACTCTGTTTTATTTGAATGGTTACTTTAGAGTTAATAGTGTACATCTCTAACTTACTAAAGTTTACCTGCAAGTAATACTAAACTCATTCACATATAGTATAAGAACCTTAAAAGAGTATAGTTCCATTTCTTCCTGCTGTTTGTACTATTGTTATGTATATTTACCCACATATATACCATGTCTGATGCTTTTCATTCCTTCGTCGAGATCCATATTTCCATTTCCATTTTTCTACCTGAGGACTTCCTTTAACATTTTCTTTTTTAATGGTGTAGGTTTGCTCATGATGATTTTTTTCAGGTTTTGTGTCTAAAAAAGTCTTTATTTCACCTTTGATTTTGGAAGATATTTTTGCTGGGTATAGAATTCTCTGAATATTTTTTTCTCAGTACTTCAAAGATGTTGCTCAGCTGTTCTCACCTGCATTATCTTTAGCAAGAAATCTGATGTCATTCTTATCTATCTTCGTTTGTATATGTAACACATCATTTTCCTCTGGATCCTTTTAAGATATTTTTCATCACTGCTTTTTTTTTTTTTTTTTTAAAGATTTTATTTATTTGACAGAGAGAGCACAAGCAGGGGGAACTGCAAGCAGAGGGAGAGGGAGAAGCAGGCTCGTTGCTGAGCAGAGAGCCCAGCGTGGAACTCCATCCCAGGACTCTGGGATCATGACCTGAGCCAAAGGCAGATGCGTAACCGATTGAGCCACCTAGGCGCCCCTCATCACTGCTTTTGAGCAGTTTGATAATGACATGCCTTGGTGTAATTTTTCATTGTTCATTTGCTTAATATTGGATGCTTTGGATCTGTAGGCTTATAGTTTTTCATCTTATTTGGAAAAATTTTGGCCATTATATCATCACATATTTTTGGTCCTTCCTACCTTACATGTATATTAGGGTGCTTGAAGTTGTCTCATGGTGTACTGATGTTGTTATGTGCTTTTCTCCCCCTAGTCTTTTTTTCTGTTCATTTTTCATTTTGAATATTTCTGTTATTTTGTCTTCAGGTTCATTAATTTTTCTTCTGCCATATTTAATCTGCTGTTAATCTCATCTAGTAAATTTTTCTTCTCAGATACTGTACTTTTATAGTCAAGTTGGTTTTTTTTTATATCTTTCATGTCTGTACTTAATGTGTTCAGTCGTTCCTCTAGCTTTTTGAACATACGGACTACAGTTACAAGAGCTGTTTTTTTTTTTTTTTAAGATTTTATTTATTTATTTGAGAGAGAGAATGAGAGAGAGAGCACATGAGAGTGGGTAGGGTCAGAGGGAGAAGCAGACTCCCTGCTGAGCAGGGAGCCGGATGTGGGACTCGATCCTGGGACTCCAGGATCATGACCTGAGCCGAAGGCAGTCGCTTAACCAACTGAGCCACCCAGGTGCCCCAGAACAGCTGTTTTAATGTCCTTGTTTACCAGTTCTATTATTTGTGTCATTTTTTGGTCTTTTTCTACTGATTAATTTTCCTCATTTTGGGTTTTCTTTGCATACCTTTTAAGTTTTAATTGGATGTCAGATATTGTTCCTTAATTGGGACTAGATATTTTGTGTTCTTATAAATTCCTTGAGCTTTATTTTGTGAAGCTGTTATTTGGGAACAATTTATTATTTCATTTTTTTTTTTTTTTTAAGATTTTATTTATTGGGACACCTGGGTGGCTCAGTTGGTTAAGCATCTGCCTTCGGCTCAGGTCATGATCCCAGGGTCCTAGGATTGAGTCCCACATCGGTCTCCTTGCTCAGCAGGGAGCCTGCTTCTCCCTCTGCCCTCCCACTCCCCCTGGTTGTGCTTCCCCGCCCTCTGACAAATTAATAAAATCTTAAAAAAAAAAAAGATTTTATTTATTTGAGAGGAGAGGGAGCACACATTCTGGGGGAGAGGCAAAAGGAGAGTGAGAAGCTGATCCCCCATGGAGCAGGGAGCCCGACACAGGGCTGGATCCCAGAACCCTGGGATCGTGACCTGAGCCAGAGGCAGCTGCTTAACCTACAGAGCCACCCAGGCACCCCTGTTATTTCATGTCTTAAGAGTTTTGTTAGGTAGGACCAGAGTAGCTTTTAGTTTAGGGCTAATTTGATCCCACTACTGAAGCAATACCCCTCTGAGCGCTCTTCCTGAATCCTTGTGATTAATGAGGTTTTCCACTGTGGGTTGGTAGGAACAGGCATTCTTCTCAGCTCTGTGTAAGCCCTTATGAGTTTTTCCTCTTAATCCTTTTGGTTGGTGCTTTCTCTGGCCTTCAATAGTTTCCTCACACATGTGCGCTGATCAGTACTCAGCTGAAGACTTGAGGGGGACCATCTTGGGTATTTTCGGTGTTCTTTCTCTGTACAGATCTCTTTACTGATAATCTGCCTTGCAGACCTGCCTACTTTGGTGTCTCCCCAGACTCAGTCAACAATAGCTGATCTTTTCTGCAGGGAAAGAGGTTGGGCTTGCCCATTTTCCCAGTAGTCTATAGCAGTAGGTTATGGCCCTTGAGAATAACTGACACCTCAAGTCATATTGATTTGATGAATCAGGCTTACCATGGTGGAATGACTCCAGTAATATGCTTCATAGCTGTAATACTACCCTAGACTGAGAAGCAATTTTTACTAAATTCCTCACAGGGTTTTGTATGATGATGTGGCTTGTTTTGGAGATGTTGGACCAGATACCTGTAAGACTTCATTTCCAAGATGGCGTGTGTGTGTGTGTGAGATATGTTACATATATTATTAATATATGTAATATATGTAACATAACTTACATATTACACACACACACACACACATGTATATGTAAGCAAAGTTTTGTGTTTTATTTCTGTAGAAATGCCACTCAGCCCTGACCCCCATCTCCAGGGCTACCAGAAGGTACAGAAGCTTTGAGTGCTGGTGCAGGAAGCATCAGTATTTTTTACTGGTCATTTTGTTGATGATATAAATCAAGAGATTTCAGTACTCATATATGGATTTGTTTAAAATTCTGCAGTTGGTTTTACTTGGCTATTTAACTCATTTCATGTAAACATTAAATAACTTTGGCTGTCTTAGCACAAAATCTTCCTTACTTCATTTATTCAACAACTACTTTCTGAGTGTCTGTCATGTGTCAGACATGTGCTACACACTGGATAGACAAGTAGAAGGATGGCTGGCATCTGGAATGAGAGAGGTGTAATATTCCCACTGTGTTCTGCAGAGATCAGCCTAGCCTACAGCAGTGGTTATTTGGTCTCAGACATTTTTATATTCTTGAAAATTATTTTGACCTCTGAAGAGCTTTTGTTTATGTGAGTTATATCTGTTGATACCATATTAATTAAAACTGAGATATCTTTAAGCATATTAACTCAATTTTAATAAACCATAACAGTAATAAGCTTATTACAGATTAAATACTTTTCTGAAAAATATCTATTTTCCAAAAACAACAAAGATCACAAGGAAACTGACATTGTTTTATATTTTGCAAATCTCTTTAATGTGTGGCTGAATGTCTAATATTTGAAGCTAGTATCTTTTTAAAAAGATTTTATTTATTTATTTGAGAGAGAGAGACAGAGTGAGTGAGAGAGTGCACAAGCCAGGGTGGGGAGAGGCAGAGGGAAAAGCAGACTCCCTGCTGAGCAGGGAGCCTGATGTGGGGCTTGATCCGAGGACCCTGGGATCGTGACCTGAGCTGAAGGTAGACGCTTAACGAACTCAGTCACCCAGGTGCCCCTCCAGTCTCCTTTTTTTTTTTTTTAAAGATTTTATTTATTTATTTGATAGAGATAGAGAGAGGGAGAGCACAAGCAGGGGGAGTGGCAGGCAGAGGGAGAGGAAGAGGCAGGCTCCCCGCTGAGGAAGAAGCCCAACGTGGGGCTCGATCCCAGGACTCTGGGATCATGACCTGAGCCGAAGGCAGCCACTTAACTGACTGAGCCACTCAGGCGCCCCCAGTCTCCTTTTTTAATACAGGAAAAAAAATTGTCAATGAGCTCAATGCATTTTCTCCTAGACAAGCATCATGGGTAGTCAGACAATTAGAAGATTGCTTAGTGGACTTGGAATCAGAATGGGGGAGTGATCTCTAATAAGGGTACACCTGCTTTAGGAATTGACTCTTGGCCAGGGATTACCATTCATGTAAAAGGTGCTCAGTAAATATTTGTTGGATGATTAATTTAATAATCATGGAGAGGTTTTGGGGTTGGTTTCTCTGCTGGTGCTTTACCTTTTCACTATACTTCAAGGAATAAATTGAGTTGTGTGAAGCACTTTTACCTCAAGATGGTTAAACTAGATTTGTTACTGAGTCTGGGGAATGAAAAGGGAAGATTATGTAGTAGTTTCTCGCAGAACTTAAATTGTTTTGTACCAAGGCTATTGCTAGTATAAGTTAATTGATGAAATATGCCAGGTTTTGTGATAGTATGTGTCAGAAGAACTAGCACACTATTGAAAGTGTAATGAAAACCAGTCAGCACTTTAGTGAGTACTTAAATATCAGTTAAACTTTGATACACATATCACAACAAAGTCTTACAGTATGAAGTTAAATAGTCTACTAAAATACAACAGAATTCCCTAATTGTTCTTCTTTCCCCTCAGTTGTCTTCAGCTGTTCTGAAGCACAAGACCTATCAAACCACTGTAGATATGGACAAAGAAGAAAGGAAGACTATCAACCAGGGTCAAGAAGATGAAATGGTAGCTGGTTTTTATAACTTATTTGTCAAGTGTGAAGAATTTATCTTTGTAATTTATTATTCCAGGGAAGTAGAAAAGTACACGAAACAACAACAAAACACTAAATCAATGTGCTTTCCTCATCCCAACTGCATTTTTTAATTGGGATTATGTAACATCTCTATTTGTTGGTTTTAGTATAATTCCTGTTTGTGAACTGTAATACTTAGAGGAGAGTAGTATACTTTATTTTTATTTGATAATTTAAGAAGTTACATTAGCTAATGTTTTAAATACAATCCCAAATGTAAGATTTCTAATTTTGATTTATAAAAAATGTTTAAAAGTCAGCTTAATAAAAAACCCAACTTTTCAGCTCTTTGTGTGTAGAAGGGGGGAGATAAGGATGTCAGGTATAATATATGACACCCCATTAAATATGAATTTCAGATAATCAAGGAATAAATTTTTTTATATAAGCATGTCCCCAAATATAGCATAGGGCAAGCAAAATTAATTTTTTATGGAAATTTAAATTTAGGCCCTCTGCATTTTCATTTGCTAAATTTGGCGACCCTTGTTGGGTTATGGTGGGGGGGGTGCAGTAAACTGAAACAATTGAAATAATTGGCCTCAAGAAGTCAAATTGATCAGTCACAGTGGTATTGAGACAATTAGCTAATCATTCGGGAGAAAAAGTTAAAACTTACTTCGTATAAATGCAGTGTTATATTATGGCTTATGTCCTGGAACAGAAATAAGACAGTGGAAAAACTAGTGAAATTCTAATAGAGACTAGGTTTAATTAATAGTAATGTACCAGTGTCAATCTCTTGATTTTGACAAATGTACCAAGTTAGCAGAGGAAGTAAACCAGAGGTAAACCAGAGGAAGGGTATACAGAGAACTTTCTGCAAATCTAAAATCATTCCAAAATTAAAAATTTATTTAAAAAAAAAAAACCTACCTTTTATATGATAAGACTGTTAATACTTATTGGGAAAACAAAAAATTTTGGCAGTTACCTCTCCTATCATTTGATATTCAATTGTGTGATCACCGTGTCCATGCAGGAGATTTATGGCTATAATTTGTGTCGCTGGAAGCTTGCCATAGTTTCTCTAGGAGTGGTTTGCACTGGTGGCTTTCTCCTCCTCCTCCTCTACTGGATGCCCGAATGGCGGGTGAAGGCGACCTGTATTAGAGCTGCAATTAGAGACTGTGAAGTGGTGCTGCTGAGGACTACTGTAAGTCCTTGTATTTACTGGGAGCTGATTATTCAAAAAGTAATATAATGCTTTTGTGTGTACTTGGTTCAAAATAATATATGAGGAGAATATCACTGATGGATATAATCAGGAATACTAATCCTAAAAGCATTTGTGTTCTAAGTGATAGTGATTAGAATATAAAAGAATCCTAAGGATGATTGTATCAACCCCTTCCTTTTATAATTCTTGATGCACTGAGAGATTAGATGCTTGTCTGTCGAGGTCACCAGCAAGTTTGAGGACTGTATCAGATCTGTTACTCACTAGACCAGCTGCCTTTCTACTATGTGATGTTGCTGCTTCCCTGTTTTTTTTTTTTTTTTATCTTAATTGGAAGCATTTTATCAGAGGCTTTAATTTTTTTTTCCCTTTTTTTTAGTTAAAGAAATTGTTTTTTATTGAGGTATGATTGGCATATGACATTATATTAATTTCAGGTATACAACATAATGATTCAGTATTTGTGTAGATTGCAAAATAATCACCACAATAACTGCAGTTAACATCTGTTACCATACACAGTTAACAGAAGTTTTTTTTTCATGTGATGAGAACTTTTAAGATCTATTCTCTTAGAACTTTCAAATATACCCTACAGTATTGTTAACTAGTCACCATGCTGTATGTTAGATCCCCAGGAAATTTATATCTTTTGACCTTTACCCATTTCACCCTCCCTCAACCCTTACCTCTGGTAACCACTTAATCTGTTGTCTGTATCTATGAGTTCGTTTTGGCTTTTTTTTGTTGCATATATATTTTAATTGAAGTAGAGTTGACATAAAATATTATATTAGTTTCAGGTAGACAACATAATGACTTGACATTTATATATATTATGAAATGCTCACCACAGTAAGTGTAGTGACCATCTGTCACCATTCAAAGTTATTATATTACTATATTCCCTGTGCTGTACTCTTCATCCCCATGACCTAATTCTGTTATGCTGGAAGTTTGTACCTTTTTTTCCCTTTCACCTATTTCACCTATTCCTCCTTCCCCCTCCCTTTTGACAACTACCAGTTTGTTTTCTGTATTTATGAGTCTATTTCTGTTTTTGTTTTGTTTTTGGTATTTGTTTTGGTTTTTGTTTTGTAGTATTTGTCTTTTTCCTTTTGACTTATTTCACTTAGCATAATACCATCTCGGTCCATCCAGTTGTCCCAAATGGCAAGATTTTATTCTTTTTTTTTTTTAAGAGTTTTTATTTATTTGAGAGAGAGAGAGAGCGAGCGAGCACATGAGAGGGAGGAGGGTCAGAGGGAGAAGCAGACTCCCTGCTGAGCAAGGAGCCTGATGCGGGACTCAGTCCTGGAACTCCAGGATCATGACCCGAGCCAAAGGCAGTTGCTTAACCAACTGAGCCACCCAGGCGCCCCAAGATTTTATTCTTTTTCGTGAATGAGTGGTATTCCATTGTAAATATATATACCACATCTTTTTTTTTTTTTTTTTTAAGATTTTATTTATTTATTTGAGAGAGAGAGAGACAGCGAGAGAGGGAACACAAGCGGGGGGAGAGGGAGAAGCAGGCTTCCCGTGGAGCAGGGAGCCCGATGCGGGGCTCGATCCCAGGACCCTGAGATCATGACATGAGCCCAAGGCAGACGCTTAACGACTGAGCCACCCAGGCGCCCTATACCACATCTTCTTTATGTATCAGTGGGCACTTAGCTTGCTTCCCTATATTCTTGGCTCTTGTAAATAATGCTGCAGTAAACATAGGGGTGCATATATCTTTCTCAATTTGTGTTTTTGCTTTCTTTGGGTGAATACCTGCAAGTGGATTACTGGGTCTCAGTATTTCTATTTTTAATTTTTTGAGGAACCTCCATATTGTTTTCCTTAGTGGTTGCACCAGTTTCCATTCCTACCAACAGTGTACCAGGGTTCTCTTTTCTCCACACCTTTACCAACACTAGTTATTTCTTATCTTTTTTGATACTAGCCATTCTGACTGATGCAAGGTGATACCTCACTAACGGTGGTTTTGATTTGCATTTCCCTGATGATTCATGGTATTGGGCATCTTTTGTCACTTGTCCATCTTTATGTCTTCTTTGGAAACAGGTCTAGTCCATCCTCTGCCCATTTTTTAATTGGGTTTTTGTTGTTGTTACTGAATTATATGAATTCTTTATATATTCTAGATATTAGCCCCTTATCAGATATATCTTTTGCATGTATCTTCTCCCATTCAATAGGTTGCCTTTTCATTGTGCTGATGGTTTCCTCAGAGGCTTTAATTTCTAGTGTCATTATGTTGATGGTTAAATTAAGAAATTACTCATGATTTTGCATGGGATATTGTATTAGTGAAGTATGTCATAAAATGGTGAGCAATGGAAAGCATTTATACATCTTCATGTATAGAATTTATACATCTTCATGAAATGGTTTAACATTTAGTGAGTAGGAAGTGATGCTTTCTCAGAGACAAATCAATAATATGTAAAGAATGGGAATTAAAAATGTATATAGGCAGTTATGCAATATACATAATTAACTTTTTATCCCTTTCTCTCTTGTAAGGATGAATTCAGAATGTGGTTTTGTGCAAAAATTCGCTTTCTTTCTCTGGAAACTCACCCATTTTTGAACCCCAAATCTGTGACTAATAAAGTTTCAAATGGCCATGCTGTTCATCTAACTGAAAATTTGGCTGAAGAGAATAGGCATGAAATGAGTAAATATTCACAGACTCAACCACAGCAGGTATTGTGATCTTAATGTCAAAGTTTCTTTGAAAACCATTAGAATTGTTACATTTTATGCCATCATAGCGATAATTTTGTGCATGCAGTTATTTTTGTTTGGGATAAATTCATATACATATAAAATATTTATTACTATATATAACACAGTTTAGGTACATTAGAAGAAACAGATTGCATTTGTAGTGATCACTTTAATTTTAATAGATAGTAGATTTGTGTTAGTAAACTTTTTTTTAAAATTTTTTTTTTTTTTAAAGATTTTATTTATTTATTTGAGAGAGAGAATGAGAGAGAGAGAGCATGAGAGGGGGGAGGGTCAGAGGGAGAAGCAGGCTCCCTGCCGAGCAGGGAGCCCGATGCGGGACTCGATCCTGTGACTCCAGGATCATGACCTGAGCCGAAGGCAGTTGCTTAACCAACTGAGCCACCCAGGCGCCCTGTGTTAGTAAACTTAATCATAAACAAGTGATGATAATGCTTTTTGATGTAACATTTATGTGTGTTCTACAGGTCCGTTATTTCACCCACCACAGTGTTAAATACTTCTGGAATGATACCCTTCACAATTTTGATTTTTTAAAGTAAGTATTTTTTTTTTGTTTGGATTATATTATGAATGTCTTGAAAATGTTCTAGATAAAAAAGAATTCATTGTAGTGTTACATAAAATCAGAGGTATTTATTGCGTAACTTTTATTCACTTATTAACAGCTCTCTAGTGTTACTTGAATACTTATTAACCATTTTAAGATAAATCCTACTTGTAACTTGTACCTTGGCAATATTTACATTTAAAGTTTGAAACAGTATGATTCTCCAAATCCACTCTGAGTCTGAGTTCTTTTCTTTTTTGTGGGTTCATCTCAAAGTGAATTTCAAGTACACTTTATAGCCTGTCAGAATATCTGAAGTCTCATTTCCAAACTTGCTGACAGTTCCATCTATTTATCCTTGAGGGATGGAGTAATAGACAAATAGAAATTTAACTTTACTATGTGGATTAAGATTCAGACATTGTCAAATGTGTTAAGCCTTGAGTAGGACAAATTGGAGGAATCCCTTAAACTTTATTTTTTGTGGAAGCTTCAAGTTATGTAAGTACTAGATTAATTAGGATTCTATTTTTATTGCTATTGTTAAAGTGATTATTATAAACACTAAGTATCATTACTTGAATGCTGAAGGAATTCTTAATATTAGCAATACAAAGAGAATCGCCTTATGAACATTTAAAATATTCATGCCTGGATTTTTTTCCTCAGACACTAAAGAATTGGAATATTCTGGAATAGCCCCGGGCATTTCTCCATGCCTAGTTCTGAAGACCATTCCTAATTAACTGTTGCCTTATAGAACACTGCCAGTGACCATTTTGTTTTTTAAAAAAAGACTTGGAGCTGTTCCTTGCTGCTTTTGGAGAAGTTACCAACTACAGTGGGAAAAAAATGTCAAACCTATTTGCCATGTGGTGTTTGCCAACTGTAGAAACTTACAGAATTTAAACTTATGCCAATGACAGCTGTTAATTATGGAGCTTAGTTTTTCTAACTGAAAAAAGTAGAAAAGGATTGGAGTTCAGTGATGTACAAGACTCTCTTTAGAGTTCTGTGACCAGTATCTCAGTTAAAATAAGCATAATTAAGACATTTTGGGGGGAAAAGTAGATCTGTTGGTTGAATCCAGTTAGAATTGTTACAGATTTTAGGCAATGCCTGTGACTCATAAATTCTGTACTTCTCTTCTAGGTTTGTATTAGAACAGGGACAGATTTAGATTGATGCTTTTGTAGAAAGAAAAATCAATGAATAGCATTTCTTAGCATGAAGGTTAAAAAATTGAAGAGGGAAAACTATATAGATAAAAAGTAAAAAAAATTTTATTTTTAGTTTGGAATTCTCAAGTTAGTCATACTTTAGTTTTATTAGTTTAATTATTAGCTCTTACAGCTTTGGTACAGACTTAAAGGATAATAATATTATTATGTAAACTTGAGTATTTAGAGCCATCTTATCATGTGATAGATACATTGGATAATTTAGAATGGCACATTTGAGACTTAGAACTTTCATTATTGTTTATCTTAGGAATTTGAGATTTAAAAATTCTCATTCATTATCTCAGTTTTTGTTAAGGGTTTCTATTTGTAAGGAAGTCACGCTTTAAAATCAGGAATATAGAAAAATGAGGCATTAAGACATTTGGATATTTTAAACTTTGTTTAAAGTAAAAACTTTGGATTTATTTAGGGGACTGGATGAAGGTGTTTCTTGTACGTCAATTTATGAAAAGCATAGTGCAGGACTGACAAAGGGGATGCATGCCTACAGGTAATTTTTATCCAACTAAAGTTAGATCTGTTATCAAAATTCCTAAATAAAGTAGTATATATAGTCCACCCTTTTACCATATAGTTGTACATATTAACAGGTATTTATTATAGACATAGTAGTTGACAACTTACTGATGTTTTATTTGGGTAAGACTGTCTCTTAGTTTAAGAATTATGAAATGTTAAAATGTTAAAGCTGGAATTTTGAAGTTGATATCCCTGAAAATATACCATATTTCATCAATTCTAAGGTGCACATTTTCCCACATTTTAACATATTTAAAGGAGGGATGTGTCATATTGGGTGGAGTGTTACCCTTTACTTGAGAGCATTTTTATCTTGATGGCATATAAAATAATGAGTGTCTTATAATTGATAGCATCTTAGATTTTCTGAAATGTATTGGGAATTGTAAGCATGAGCTAAAAATTTACCACAATGAGTATTTGTAAATTGGAATGCATAATCTTTTTTATCATGTTATTCTTTGCTACAGTATAATATGCTACCAGTGTGTTGCATATTTTGAGAATAAATGTTATTTTCAAATTAAATTGGCAGTTTTTTTATACTCCTGTAGCATGTTTTTTCAACAGGTTAGGATATTAAAAAATTAATTCATTCAGACTTATATATCATAAAAGGCAAGAATTACTCATTACTCTTTCATATTGAAAGTACTACCAGGAGTTTAAGTTGGAAGGATTTAAACAAGTTTTTGAAAGCATTTTTTTAAAAAGTCAAATGTACAGTTGTTTTTGAAATAAATATTCTTAGTGTAGTATTCTCATTAGAAAAATAGTACAGGACCCCTCAAATATATTTTAGTCTCTTGCAAAAATTAATTGCAGTTCAAAATTTTTTATTCCTGCTGTGTTCAAGGGTGAAAAAGAAAGCGTTTGCAGACATGGTTATTATAGACTAGTGGGAAAGATACTTGTCACACAAAGAGATATGAGGCAGAATGAAACAACAGTGTAGTTATACAGTATTGACTACTTTGATTTAAATACTGTAGGTGGAGAATTGAATTGTAGAAGACAAGTATGTAGAAACATGAATGTTTAAGTTCCAGATTTAAGAGCAATCTGTGGTTTAAACCTTATCTAATGAAATGCCATCCCTAAATTATACTGTTATTATATAATATAATGTAACACTATTATTATGTTTTCCTGTTATAGAAAATTGCTTTATGGAGTAAATGAAATTACTGTGAAAGTGCCTTCTGTTTTTAAGCTTTTAATTAAGGAGGTAAGACAACATTTGTGATCAACTGAGTTGTCAATTTGAAAAGAGCCATGATTTAAGTGATAAGATATTCTTGGTTTTCTTTTTCTTAGTTTCTGCCTCACTCTTTTTTTTTTAAATTGAAATGTAAAGGTAGTAACTCTGGTAGAGAAATAATTTGGGGGCTTAAATTACCTTTTTATTAATTACCTTATTATTTGTTTTGCTTTTCTTGTCTGTAAATTTTTTTTTTACTCTCAGTATGTTGCACATGTAAATCTTGCCCTATCTTACAGATGTATACACCTGTCTTTTCTCTTTTCTTCAATTTTTAAACAGTTTATCATATTTATTCTTAGAAAGTCTAGTTTTCATCAGTAACTATCTTTGATCATTAGAAAACCTTTCTGCTGCTCCTTTATCTTTAAAATTGGAGTAAGTCCTTTCAAATTATCTTGTTTAATTTTGAAGTAAAATGGGACTATATATGTGAAAATGCTTTGAAAAGCATACAAGCATCAAGTTTAAGACATTTGGGGGAAGTTATTGAAATTGATAGAATACTATGAAATTTGGCTAAACAAAGTCCATTGCCAGGATTCCCTTATCTCTTTTTCTCGTTTAGGTTTTTTTTTTAAAAGATTTTATTTATTTATTTGACAGAGACAGAGATAGCGAGAGCAGGAACACAAGCAGCGGGAGTGGGAGAGGGAGAAGCAGGCTTCCCCCCGAGGAGGGAGCCCGATGTGGGCTGATCCCAGGACCCTGGGATCATGACCTGAGCCGAAGGCAGACACTTAACGACTGAGCCACCCAGGCGCCCTCTCGTTTAGGTTTTAATCCTTAATTATTTCCATAGAGAATGCAAAACAGTGTAACTTATTATCTCATATTTGTCTTCCCTGTAGACTCCAGTGAACCTTTGACTTATAGGAAAATTGGTATTTGGAGTTCATAATAAGTAAACATTTATTCCATTTAATTAAGAATTTTATATCCTTTAGTAGCCCAGTAATTATTGGAAGTAAATGTACTTTATTGCTAAAGCAGAATGAAGAACAGCTAAATACACACATTTTAGCTATTTCTAGCTGAGTCTGTATTGGGTTTAGTATGTAACTAAATGGATGCAAATAATTTAAATCAAGCTTATTTAGCCAAATTCTGGTAGGTTAGTGGTAAAAAAGTACTATGCTAACATCTTGCCCTACTGTTTCGGTAGTACATGTTGCCCTAGGGTCCTACAGATAAGCTACAGAGCTTATCCTCTAAATGTCTTGTTGTTTATTTCTTAAATGAAAAGGTGGAACATCTGTATGGTTATAAATTTGACTTAAAAATCTTATTTTTTAGGTTCTCAACCCATTTTACATTTTCCAGCTGTTCAGTGTTGTACTGTGGAGCACTGATGAATACTATTATTATGCTCTAGCCATTGTGATTATGTCTATAGTGTCAATTGTAAGCTCTCTGTATTCCATTAGGAAGGTAAGTCCAATTTATTATGGCTTTCACAACTGTGTATTTTGTAGTAGCAGAGTGTAAAGTGTGTAGAATAGTACTTGGTATAAAGTAATACTCAATATAGTTATTCTTTTGGGTTATATGCATATGTATTCCTTTCCCTCTGTTTTCGAGGTGGGGGAAGGTGGATGCTTTTTAGAGTTAAAATACCACTTGACTGCTTAGAGGCCATAGGGATCTGTAAGTGCTTATCACAGACTGGAAAACTGGAGGGTTTATTTTACTGTTTTCAGGACTGTCATTAAAGTGCTTCTTATTTTGTTTTGAGCTAATCATTGAATAATCTTTGAATCTTTTAGTCTTGACATTTTTAATGGCAGAGTAATATGCATTTACCATATTAACTTACCTTATTTTATGGCACCCTTGCTTTTTAATGTCTTGAAGAGTGGGTTTATATTAGCTAGTTTTTACGTTTTTTTTTTTCCTCTTTCAGCAATATATTATGTTGCATGACATGGTGGCAGCTCACAGTACTGTGAGAGTTTCGGTTTGCAGAGTGAATGAAGGTAAGTACTTAAGGTAACTCTTGGAAAAATAAACCAAATAAGATACCCATTAAGCACTAATAACTAAAGCAAGACTAATATATTATACATATACATTCTTTTTTTTAAAGATTTTATTTATTTGAGAGCGTGTGTGCATGCACGAGTTGGGGGAGGGGCAGAGGAAGAGGGAAAGAGACTCGCTGAGTGGGCAGCCCCATGTGGGGCTGGATCCCAGGATCCCGAGATAATGACTTGAGCCAAAGTCATACGCAACTGACTGAGCCACCCAGGCGCCTTTGCACCCCTATACATTCATTTTTTAAGAAGTAAAAATAAGTATTTGGATTGTACTACTTTCTGAGATTTTATCTGATTCATTTCTGTAAAATGATATTTTTATTTCTTACTATGTGACAGGTACTGTGGTTGGCTCTGGAGATGGCGTGGTTACAAGATGGACACAGTGCTTGTCATCATTGAACTTCAGTCTAGTTAGAAAGGCATAGTAACAAAGTGTGACAAATGCTATGATTAGGAGAGGTCAGGGAATTTAGATAATAGAGCTCATTTACTGTAGGTGTCAGAGATGGCTTCTTGGAGAAAGTATTTTTAAGTGGTTGAATTAGTCAGATAAGAGGTAGGTGAGGGGGGCGGTGAGAGAGGGAGAGAAGAGGGTTTTAAGTGCCCAGTCTTCTGGAAATGAGAGGGAGCTTGGTCATTGTAATAACTGAAAGGAACTCAGTGTGCCAGGCGCAGCAACTAGATGATGGACAGCCGTCTAAGGCATGTTAAGGAATTTGACCTCATTCCAAAAGGCAATGGAAAGCCATTGAAGGGTTTTTAAACAGGGGAGTGATCTGATGTTTGCCTTTTTGCAAAAATCATTCTGGCTGTTGTGTTCAGATGGGTTTAGAGGAGATTAATGTTGAAGGCATGAAATGGATCAAGGTGAAGGTTGTGGAGATGGAGATAAATGAGATGGGGCTGAAAGATGCTTAAATGTGGGCATTGAACAGGATTTAATAATTCATTGGATGTGGGGTGATAGAGCAGTGTCAGGCCTGAGGGATGGGCATCGGTGCCATTTAATTAAATAAGGAACGCTGGAGGAGAAGCAGTATTGTAGGAAAGGATAATGTTTTGGACATGTTAGTTTGTCTGGTGTGGTATTGAAGAGGTGTAAAGGACATAAAGGAGAGACAACACAACAGCATGGGCCTTGGAGGCAATAGCCATTTTGATTGATTGAGAATACCAAATCAGTCTCCATTCTCTTGGCTCAGTACACTACATCCGAGCATAAACACAGTTTGGCCTTGCAGGTGCTTCCTTCCCTGTGCTTCCTGGTCACTTGCTGCTTTAGTTGGGAGTATCTCTCTTCTCTATTGGTGCTCATCCTCTTACTGATCTGCCGTTGCTGAAGGCACTGGGGATGCCAGGACATTGCATTCAACTCATGTCTTCCTTACCCCTTTGGTTTTTTTTTTTTTTTTTTAAAGATTTTATTTATTTATTTGACAGAGCAAGAGAGCACAAGCAGGGGGAACAGTAGAGGGAGAGGGAGAAGCAGGCTCCCCGCCAAGCAGGGAGCCCGATGCGGGCCTTGATCCCAGGACCCTGAGATCATGACCTGAGCTGAAGGCAGACACTTAACCATCTAAGCCACCCAGGCGCCCCTTCCTTACCCCTTTGTAAAGTCTAACAAGTCATTGGTATTTTGTTTCCTGGTATACCTGAGAGGAGTAGACTTTCAAGTGGCATTAAAGTTTTGAAAGAGTCAAGTTTATTTAAAATGAAAAGTATTATGCCTAGTATGTGCTTAATATCATTAGAATTCTTTAGAAGTTGTTTCCTCATAGCTTAGTTAAAGGAGAAGAAAGGGAAAGAGTTTTTGTCCTACGGATTAACATCACAAATAATAGTTTTCTCTTTACTTACCAACTACCAGAACTCTTTTCTGAGCATAGTATTAAACCTAAGGGAGGGAAAGAATGAGAGTCTAAATGTAAGGTAGTCTTAAAGAAAAACCTCCTTTTGGGAAAATCTTTTTAAAAAGTGTTTAGCTAAATTGTACAAATTTCTAGCTAAATTGTACAGATTTTTAGCTAAATTGTACAAATTTTAGCTCAATGTACAAATTTCTAAGGAAATAATGAACCAGATAAAATATTGCAGTGTATATTTTGTAAATTTATTTAAAATAGATCTAAAATATTAGGACTATCTTAGGAATACTGAGAAGGATTGAAATGTTATGAGTTATAAATAGTGCCAGTGAGAAAAAGGATGGTGTAAAAAAATTGCTGTTAAAAAAGAAAATACACTGGGGTTCCTGGGTGGCTCCATTGGTTAAGTGTCTGCCTTCGGCTCAGATCATGATCTCGGGGTCCTGGGATCGAGCCCCGTGTTGGGCTCCCTGCTCGGCAGGGAGCCTGCTTCTCCCTTTCCCTCTGCTCCTCCCCCCACCATTCATGCTCTCTTTCTCAAGTAAGTAAATAAAATAATAATAAAAAAAGAAAATACACTAAAATTTTCAATGCTTTCTCTGTTTCCAAGGAGTTTTAGAAATCTGAGCTTATTTACCTATTGCAGGGGATCTCATGTGTGGACTTACTGTTTCCTAAGAGGGCTGTTGTACTGAGTATTGAAGTCTAGCCGCCTGTTTGGTCAGAAGGGACTTGGCATCACCTGTGTGTAGTTGGCATCCTATCAGGGACAAACTGCCTGATATACTTAAACACCATGCTTTGTTACCCTAAGGCATAATAATCTTACTTGTTTCATTTTCATGTATTGAGATTGTCGTGTTTAACTACATTATATTTCTGACTTAGTATGGAGGTCAGATGACCTTCAGGCAAATCTTTTATTTACTGTATTTTTATTTCAAGTTAAAGAATATTCAGACTTCTCTTTTTCTTTCTTTAAATCCAGAAATAGAAGAGATCTTTTCTACAGACCTTGTGCCAGGAGATGTTATGGTCATTCCATTGAATGGGACAGTCATGCCTTGTGATGCTGTTCTTATTAATGGTACTTGCATTGTAAATGAAAGCATGTTAACAGGTAAAGTAAATGAGTAAAAATCAGATCAGTTGTTTTTAATGATACTAAGATCTAAGTAGTTACCGATTAAACTATTTAAAAACTATCTTGTATCTATAACTATAAAACTATATTGCTTATATTTACTCATGAATGTTATGAATGTGATGGATAATGAAGATTTTTTTTTCATTTTGAGGGGACCAAATTCTGCATTATACCCAGTTGTGATACTAAATCATTATGCTGGTGTTCACTACATTTTGTGACATACTTCTTTTGACATGAGGAAATATTTTATAGTAAGAGAAGAGGAAATAAGTCTTTTGCCTGCAGAGAATGGCAGCATATTTACTTCCCTATTTGATGTGTAAAAAGTGGGAATAAAGATTTTATACTTTACTTAAACTGGGGGGAAGTAGACTTTGAAATGACTTCCCTTTGGAAATTCATAATCTGAAGGTAGAGTTTGATACCTTTTTATCACGTTTTCTTTATTTTTTGTCAGAGTCAATCTGGAAAGAAGTGATTGCTATGTTTTTAAACTGTTAAGAGTCTTCTCTTAAAACACAGTCACACAAATATCCCCACATACTTGCCACCTTTGAAACAAGAAATGTGAATGCTACAGAGAATTAAAATTTAATGTTGAAAAGAGTTTGGCCGTTTGTTGTTGAGAGAACTACCATACTATGTATTTTTCTCCACTCCCTTTCCTAGATGCCTTTTCTCTTCCTTCCGTGTGTGTGTGTGTGTGTGTGTGTGTGGGCGTGCGCGCGCGTGTGTGGATAGTGGGGGTTAGGAGTATTTCTTCACATCTCTGTGCTTGAGGTTGTGGAGTACTTTCCAGTTCAGTTTTTGGGGATAAGTGAACAGATGCTGGGGCTGTGGCAGTTACCTGGTCTTTTTATCTGAAACTTGACAAAATCATTTCCAGATTATAACTTTGACTCATAACTCACTTTCAGGACTTATTGTGAGAGACAAGACTTGATATTTTTGGGCAAGGAAATTGGTAGACAGAAAGCTAATTGAGTAAGCTTTGTTATCCACATATGAGAACTCTTAGTAACTATTGAAATAGTATAATAACATTTAGGTTATTTTAACAATTCAAGGTTTGTGTGTTTGATACTGATTTCTGTGCTTTAATTTATGTTTTTTTTTTTTTAAAGGAGAGAGTGTTCCAGTGACAAAGACTAATTTGCCAAATCCTTCAGTGGACATCAAAGGAATGGGAGATGAATTCTATAGTCCAGAAATACATAAACGACACACTTTGTTTTGTGGGACTACTGTAATTCAAACTCGTTTCTACACTGGAGAACTTGTCAAAGCTGTAGTAGTTAGAACAGGTAGAAAACATGTCACCTCTTCTTGCATGGTTTAGCGTATTTGATGCCTACTGAATGTTTAAAAAGAGATTCTGTTTTGGGAGATAATTCTCATTTTCTTCTTTCAATTTTTTTTAAGGATTTAGTACTTCCAAAGGACAGCTTGTTCGTTCTATATTATATCCCAAACCAACTGATTTTAAACTCTACAGAGATGCCTACTTGTTTCTACTGTGTCTTGTGGCAGTGGCTGGTATTGGGTTTATCTACACTATTATCAATAGCATTTTAAATAAGGTATGTAAATGGTAAACATTTAACAGGGTTTGATTTTTAATGATGGCATGTGGCTGCTGAGGGTTTGAATGTGGCTAATGAAAATGAAGAACTAAACTTTTGATTTAATTTAAATTAACCATATGAAACTAGTAGATGTTATTTTAGAATCAAGTACAGATATAAAACATTTTCATCATAGCAGAAAGTTCTTCGGACCGCTCTGGTTTAGGTGGTCTTTTTCTTGTTCTCTTATGACTTAAAAAAGGGAGGGGTGACCACATACTCACCAAAAGCTTTATTTTCTCTCTCTCATTTTTTTAACTTCTGGGATATACAGCATTAAAGTTACTTGTGATTACTTAATTGAAGGTACTTCTAAGAGACCTCGTCAAATTTTCTTTTCCATCCCCTTTAGAGATGGGCATAGTACGGTGCTGATAGTAAGAGTCAATATCTGATACATGTGTATTGAACTTTGAAGTGTGTAGTGTGTGATGCATGTAGAGCTCTTAAAATGAAAATTTCCTTTAAAAATAGCTTTCATTCCACAGTCCACTGACAATTCACTGAGCCACCTTTTTTGCAGCCTCTAAAGGGAAAAGAATTGTAAATGGTTGATGAATATAACTATATACACCTTTATATATACAATTGAAAATGGTTTATGGATTCTTCACTAAAGAAATACCCACATTAGATTAGTAAATATTTGATATGGGGGTGGTCCTGACATTTATTTTTGTGTTAATTGTAGGTAGAAATTGGGGTAATAATTATCGAGTCTCTGGATATCATTACCATTACGGTGCCACCTGCACTGCCTGCTGCGATGACAGCTGGTATTGTGTATGCCCAACGAAGACTGAAAAAAATTGGTATTTTCTGTATCAGTCCCCAAAGGATAAATATCTGTGGGCAGCTGAATCTTGTTTGCTTTGACAAGGTTGGTTCAGTGTTGTAATCATTCTCAGAAGTTACTGTCAGAACTTTTAAATACTTAGATTAAGGTTTTCTGTATGTATTCTCTATCAACCAATTTACACTCATTGTTTAGTGTTCTTCTGATATTCCTCTTTTTCAACTTTCTTGGCACATGCATCATTTTTGTATATTTCTTTTCACTGCTTTTTCTTTTTTTTTTCTTTTTCAATTTTTAATACTTTGGATATTGCTTATTTGCCCACATCTGGAATTTTCTAATCATTCACATCCAGAATTATGCCTTATAGTAGTCTTGAAAACCATATGATCTTTTGTTTTTAACAGAGTAAGCTCCATATAGATATATTTACTGGAATTGTATTGCTATAATGTATATATGTTTAGTTAAAGTTTGCTCTGTGATTTTATTGAATATGTTTCAAAATTATGAAGGTCACTGATTTTACGGTTTTATGTGAAAGTGACAAATTATGTACCTGTGTGAAATATTACTTGCCTCTTACAAAGGGTTTTTCTTTCCTCTGCTGAAATTAGTTTTCTTAAAACTTTTATTTTGAGAATTAAACATTGACCAAGAAACCTCCCATCAAGCTCTTCTTGGTAACTGATATGATAAGTATATGATTTTTGTGCATGTTCATTATTGAAGGAAAAAATGTGAGACATTTGGTTTTTTTTAAAAAGTCATATCCTGGGGCACCTGGTTGACTCCGTCGGTGGAGCATGTAACTCTTGACCTCCAGGTTTGAGTTCGAGCCCCACTTTGGCATACAGATTACTTAAAAAAAAATCCTGTCCTATGACTACATTTCATATTTGTTTGTTTGGAAAATTTCACTTACGCCTTTTTGGGGAACATTACTATTAAAATTTTTAAACAGTCGCGAAAGTGGAGAAGATACAAGTATAAAATGCCTTCATTTACCCATTGCCCAGCTTTAACAGTTAATCAGTATGTTGTCAGTCTTACTTCATCTGTCCCCTCATTTTGAAGGTGGCAGCATCAGACATTCTTTCACCCAGTATTATCTCAGTTTTATCTCTAGAAGATGTAAAAAAAAAAAAAAAAAAAAAAAATTATTGCAGTACCATTATCTTACCCCAGTTAACAAAAGTAGTAATTCTTGGTGTTACCTAATATCCAGTTCTCATTCAGATTTCCTTGTCTTTCACAAAAAGTGTCTCAAATTTTACAATTTGTTTTTTCTGTCAGAATCCAAATAATGATTGCATTGATTATAATTAATCTGTAACATTTGCTTTTCTTGCCCCTTGTCCTGAATCATCTTATTGAAGAAACCAAGTTGGTTTCTTCAAAACATCCTGGATTTAGGGGCGCCTGGGTGGCTCAGTTGGTTAAGCCACTGCCTTCGGCTCAGGTCATGATCCTGGAGTCCCGGGATCGAGTCCCGCATCGGGCTCCCTGCTCGGCGGGGAGTCTGCTTCTCCCTCTGACCCTCCCCCCTCTCATGTGCTTTCTCTCTCTCATTCTCTCTCTCTCAAATAAATAAATAAAATCTTTAAAAAACAAAAAAAAAAACCAAACAAAAAAAACATCCTGGATTTAGCCAATTGCTTCCTCTTGGTATCATTTAACTTGTTCTCTTCCCTTTTTGGCTCCCTCTGTCCTAATGTTTCCTTCCTATGTAGGCCTTTATTGATTGATAGGTTGATTGGTGCATTGTTCTGCTTTTTTTCATAATACAAGCACATAAACATACGATTCTACACATATGCTCCCCCTACCTGTCCAGAGGAACCGTACTGTAAGGAATATTCTGCACCCTTCCCTAACTTTAGTTATTTCCTGGAGGTTCTTCTTTATCAATATACAGAGATCTTACTAGTTTCCTTTGTTGACAGCTGTATTTTATTTTATTATGTATATGTAGTGTAACTTTTTGTGATTTCTGTTTTTGGAGGCATTATTCATACTTTGTACATGTGTGCTTTTTTTTTTTTTTAAAGACTGGAACTCTTACTGAAGATGGTTTAGATCTTTGGGGGATTCAACGAGTGGAAAATACACGGTAAATATTAGCTAGATTTGATCATTTATTAGTTACTTATTAATAAGTATCTTAATATATGAAACATTCAAACATAGAGTAATAGGACAGCTATGTAACCAACACCAAGATTAAACAGTTGACATTTTGCATATTGGCTTCAGATCTCTTTTAAAAGATTTAAAATATCGCAGATACTGCTAAAGTCTTAATCTATCCCTACGGTCATTCTGAAGTTGTGTTCTATTATCTTTGCATGTTTTTATATTTTCTCTACATATACATCTGTCTCTAAACAAGACCTATCTGTAAATAAACATTCATAACTGATATACTGTACGTGTTTTTGCTGCTTTCTTTGCCTCTTTAACATTGTTTTCAAGATTTATCCAGGTTGGTATGTATAGATCTAATTTATTAATCATAACTATCGTTTAATATTCCATGATAGGATTAAACCATAGTACCTCTTCTACGAAGGGGCAATTTCATTGTTTTCTCCCTTTCCTCTTTCACAACTAGGGCTGCAATTGCAGTTCTTCTACACAACTCCTGGTGAGCATGTGGTTGAGTTTCAGTAAACTAGCTTCTTAAAGATGTCAGTGCTGGGTTATATAGCATCTGCATGGCTACAGGTTTAGTAGGGACTGCCTAGTTACTAAGTGATGCTGCTCACACTCTCTCCTTTAGTAGGAATGATATCCTGTTGCTCCAGGCCTTGCCAAACTTGATATTGTCAGACTTCTCATTATTGCCACATGGATAGATACAAAATGGTCTTTCATTGTGGCTCTTTGCAGTTTCCTCAGTACTTAATAAGCTGATCTTATTTTCACCTTTTTGGAAGGATGGTCATTTAGCATTCTTCTGTGTATTGTCAGTTTATACCTTGACACCGTTTTTCTTTTGTGTTCCTAGTCTTTATCTTACTAATTTATTAGAAGTCCTTTGTATTTTTGGGTGGTAATCTTTTTCAGTACTATGCACTGCAAAAATATTCCAACAGTCTGGTCTTTTTACTTTTGTTTTTGTTGTCTTTTGATAGCTTAGTAGTTGTGTTTATGTCATTTTTTTGCCCCCCCTTAGAAGTCTGTGGGTTTTAGGTTTATAGTTGGAGAGAATACTGTTTGGTTCATGTAATTTCAGAGTTGTTACATCATCTTGATAAATAGTATTGTGACATTGTGACCTTATTTCTCCCTAATGCATTCTGCCTTCAATTCCATTTCATCTGATATTTCTACGGTTACACATACCAGCTTTCTTTGGTCTAATGTTTGCTGAGTGTGTTTTCTTTAGCATTGCTTTACTTTTTAATCTTTCTGTGCCATTGTATTCACATTTGTAATTTCAGATATATTGGAACTTATTTCTGTAATTCCTTGCCCCAGTTCACACACACATTTTCTCAAATTTCTCATATTTTCGTACATTTTCCCAGAATTTATACATTTTAATCTTTTACTGCTTGTCCAATTTAAATTATTAACGGTCGTAATTAGAGTGTAAAGTTCATGGGTGTCTTTATTGGGTTTCTAAACCCCCCAGGAAACCCATGGACTGTAGAGTACTTTTTTGATTATTCCCCTCCCTTATTTATATGTATTTGTTGCACAGCATTTTATGATTAAGACTTAGGTTTTATACTGTCTGCATGCTGAGATTCCCTAGGTTCAGGACTGTCTTTGCCAACCACTGCTGCTTCTGTCCCACTCCCCTGGACTGCACTGCCCTCTTCTGTAGCTACATTTGTTAGTTTTATTTCCATTTTCACTTTTGAAGGACGGCATAGCTGCATAGCTTTCCAGGGTGTCAGCTGTTCTCTCAGCGCTTTGATGGTGTGATTCCATTTCTCCTTACTCCTTTTCTTACTGTTGTTTTAAGAGTACTTCCTTATCCTTGATTTTTGCAGTCTCTTTTTATTTGTGTAGGACTCATTTGCTTCTTGACTCCAAAGATTCATGCTTTTCATAAATTCCGGAAGAATTGCAGCTTTTTCCCCTTTTTTTTTTTTTTTTTTTTATTACCTTTCCTCCTTTTTTTTTTTTTTCCTTTTTTTTTTTTTTTTTTTTAATGACCTTTCCTCCATTCTTTGTTTTTTCCATCTGGGAATCCTAACCATAGGTCAAACAGGAAACTGCATTTGGTTCCTAAAAGTCTTCCTCTCCTCCTTTCCCCCCATGGTGTCTTGTTCTTTTTCTAAGTCTTTAATTTAAAGGTGCCTTTTTAATTGCATTCTTTCAGATTGCCATTCTATTATCTCAAATTTATGGGATTCTAATTCTGTCTTTGTTGTGTCTGTTGAGCCATGGGAATGTTTCCCAGTGCATTTTTAAATTATGGACTTAGACTTAGCAGGATTTTTCTGTGAGATTTCTTTGTGGTTGTGTTGTGGGAGCTCCTTTATGGAGAGTTTTGACTGTGCTTGGCCAAGAGTGGTATCAGTGGTGCCAGATGAGCTTTAATGTTACTTTCATAACCTGAGGATTTCTGGACCTGCAATAGCATGTATTCAAACCCAGATCCTATCCTGAGTGGTGTAGTGGTTCAGAGCCGAGGCCCTAAAGCCAGACCTTCTGTGTTTGAATCCTTGCCCTGCCACTTAATGGCGCTGTGTAACCTTGGAAACTTACTTCACCTTCTGTTTCAGTTTCCTCATCTGTAAGATGGGGACAGTAAAACATCTTCCTATGGTGTGAGGAGGACATGAATCAGATATGTTTAAAGTTAGTAGAACAGTGCCTAGCGCTTAGTAAGTATTGTACAGATATTAACTATTTTCTTGAACTTGGGGTGGGGGGAAAAAGATAAGCTTATTCTTAGTTATGCCTTTGGGTCTGTAGGTAAATTATTTTTCATATATTCTTTTTGCAAGATGCTCCATTCTTTTATTTAGTATGTCCTTTTTTCCAAGGATGCTCTTCAAGAGCACTGGCTATTTTTGGTGAAAGAGATCCTCTCAGTGTGAATTCCCCACTTTGTACCTGGCCAGGACTTTGTCTTCTGTTTCTGTGTGGGTATTAAAGCCCCGGGGCCTTACGGGACTGACCGGCTCCTTTCCCTTCTTCCTTCTCCTTCAGGCAGTCAGCATCACTCAGGTTCAGACTCCTTTGGTTTTCCTTTCCTTCCATTTCTGGCACTTGAACATTTCCTTTTCTTGATTATGAGCTTGGTTTCCCATTGAAAAGATTATGTGTTACACATTCATTTTGTGTTTTTACAAAAGAGATTTTTATGTATTCTTATCTGTCATATACCTATAGGAGGAGTTTTAATTATTATTTGGTATCTAGTATGTTCTGTGTTGGTTTGTCTAGAGTAGTTATTCAGAATCTTAGGTAATGTGGTATTTTAGTTACGTATAATTTACATGGAAGAAAATGTTTTGAATGCCAAAAACCATAGAGAAAATTAATACATGCAGAAATGCAAACATTTTATTTACATTTTTTAATTTTATAAAACCTGAGTATGTATAGAGTATTTATTGTCTTGGGATTTATGAATCTAATTCAGTGCATTTTCTGTTTAGTTTCCTTTTGCCAGAAGAAAATGTTTGCAATGAGATATTGGTAAAGTCTCAGTTTGTTGCTTGTATGGCTACTTGTCATTCACTCACGAAGATTGAAGGAATGCTTTCTGGTGATCCACTTGATTTGAAAATGTTTGAAGCCATTGGTTGGGTAAGTTCAATATTTTAAAGCACAAGTAACTTTAAGGAAAATAATAGTAAAAATTACCTTGCAGAAGGATATTGTTTCTGCTAGTTGTTTTGATGACAAGTCTATCTCGTACCGTTAAAGGAACTGTGTAATTTCTAAAGATACATTACTGGAAAAAGATATATAATTCTCTAAAAAAGTGTCTGTTTTAGTTAAATTAACTCACTTAAACACCTTTAATAGAGGATGACCTGCTGAGGCGCCTGTTTGATGTTTATAACAGAAACTGGCTATCACCAACATGGGGTAGTAGGCTCGAGTCAGTAAGATGATCTTCAGCAGCAACAATTGTTGACCGTAGGTGAAAAGTATAGCCAGCCGTGTGTCTTCATGTTCTTTTGTCCCCATTTTCTACTTTCTGTGTTTACACACACACGTTTATTTGTTTATAGCTTTCTATTTGTTGTCATTGATCATTTTAATTTAGTGCTTGCTATGTTTTCTGGTTACCATTTCACAGCATTGAGTTCTTTTACAGATGCAATAATAAGTTTGTTTTTAAAGTTCTCTCCTGGCTTCTGAATTAATTATTTTCTCTGGGTCAGTTTTCTTTTTCCCTCCCTATACTTGGTCTTTTTCCTTCATGCTTTTGGTTTTCATTATACATCTGGATGGTACTTCCATATTTAAGGTGAATGTTTGGTTTGATAATTCTAGGTAGCTGCAGTCAGGTTTTTATCCTTGCCTATAGTGTGTTAAGTCTGTTTTCTTGAGATGTGTCTCCCCTGAGAGGGAAGGCTGACCAAGGGGAGCTCCCTGTCTGCTGAGGGTGAGGTCTCTTCAGCAGGCATGCCTCAGTCCAGAGTTGCAGAGTTAGCCTTTTAGGTTGCTCTCCTCATCTGCTCCTACAGTGCTTGCCTGGGCAGAGTTATGTTCTGGAGTGCTGACCCTCACATTAGCAGCTCTTCTTCCTCTCAGGTAGGTAGTTCATATCTCTAGACAGTGACCCCTGGTTTTCTTTTTTGTTTTTTTTGCTTAGCTCCACTATTCTGGCTGTTAAGAAATGTACCTCTCTTGTATGTCTGCTTGTGTTTACACTGGGCTATTGCTATATTCATCAATATATATCAGTTTGCCTTTTAATATATTTGAAATCCTTTTCCTTTTTTTACTTTGTTTACTTCTGTAGGTTTATTTATTTATTTTGTATTTGGTTAATGTTTTGACAGGGAGGGAGATGAATGACTAGATTAGTGTTTGGCCATCTTCTGATAGCCCAAAATAAATACTTGTCAAATTTAATTCCCAAAAGACCTGCAGAGAAAAATTTAAGAGTAAGGCAAAATAAGACTGATCAATTTTGATGTTCTCTAAAACTTCTCTCTAGCTGAACAGATTTTCAGTAGATTTAGTGTTCTGTTTGCGGGTCTTAAAAAAAAAAACAACTGGTTTTATAATTAAGTTTGTATAATAGCATGTTTTGTTTACTCTGAGATGCCTTGATGCTTGATCTTACCACAAAGTATCAATGGAATGTTTCCACATAACCACACACTGCTGTTACCTGCTGTGATCGTTGCCATATAAGATATATCTCAATTTCAGAGATGTTAAAACATGTCTTAGAATTGTATCCATTTGGTTAATTGGACACAGTCCCTACCCAGTCATTTTCCCATTGACTGATTCCTTCATTTTTAAGTCAAATTAGTTTATTGTTTCTTGCATATATGTATTTAATACAAGTTTTTGTTGGAATTCTTTGACCAAAAATAAGTGTTTTTAAATTAAATTTCGAGCAGTTAGGGTAGTAGTATCTTAACCAGAAATGTTCAGTCTGAAACACTAAACTCAAATCTTGGTACCTCAGTGTGTGCTTGATCCAGCGGTTCTACTAACCATATCTGAGTTCCATGTACTTTTATTTTTTTATTTAAATCCAATTTAGTTAACATATAGTGTATTATTAGTTTCAGGGGTAGAATTTAGTGATTCATCAGTTGCACATAACACTCAGTGCTGACTTATTTCGCTTAGCATAGTACCCTTTAGTTCCATCCATGTCATTGCAAATGGCAAGATTTCATTCTTTCTGATAGCTGAGTAATATTCTGGGGTGGGTGTGTGTGTGTGTGTGTGTGTGTGTGTGTGTGTGTGTGTACCACATTTTCTTGATCTGTTCATCTGTTGATGGACATCTGGGCTCTTTCCATATTTTGGTTATTGTGGACATTGCTGCTATGAACATTGGGGTACATGTGCCCCTTGATCCACTGTTTTTTTATCCTTTGGATAAATACCTAGTAGTGCAATTGCTAGGTTGTAGGATAGCTGTATTTTTAATTTTTTGATGAATCTCCATACGGTTTTCCAGAGTGGCTGCACCAGTTTGCATTTCCACCAGTAGTGTAAGAGGGTTCCCCTTTCTCGGCATCCTCGCTAACATCTCTTGTTTCCAGAGTTGTTAATTTTAGCCATTCTGACTGGTGTGAAGGTGGTATCTCATTGTGGTTTTGATTTGTATGTATTTCCCTGATGCCCAGTGATGTCGAGCATTTTTTCAGTGTCTGTTAGCCATTTGTGTCTTTGGAGAAATGTCTGTTCATGTCTTCTGCCCATTTCTTAAGTGTTCTGTAGTTTTCAGAGAACGGGTCTTTTAACTCTTTGGTTAGATTTATTCCTAGGTATCTTACGGTTTTTGGTGCAATTGTGAATGGGATTAATTCCTTGATTTCTCTTTCTGCTGCTTCATTGTTACTGTATAGAAATGCACCAGACTTCTGTGCATTGATTTTCTATCCTGCCACTTTGCTGAATTTATGTATCAGTTCTAGCAATGTTTTGCTGGAGTCTTTCGAGTTTTCTACATAGAGTATCAAGTCATTTGTGAAGAGTGAAAGTTTGACTTCTTCTTTGCTGATTTGGATGCCTTTTATTTCTTTTTGTTGTCTGATTGCTGAAGCTAGGACTTCCAGGACTCTGTTGAATAACAGTGGTGAGAGTGGACATCCCTGTCGTGTTCCTGACCTTAGGGGAAAAGCTCTGTTTTTCCCTGTTGAAGACTATATTAACTGTGGGTCTTTCATATATGGCTTATATGATGTTGAGGTATGTTCTATCTATCCCTACATTGTAGAGGGTTTTATCAAGAAAGGATGCTGTACTTTGTCAGATGCTTTTTCTTCAGCTATTGAGAGGATCATATGGTTCTGATCTTTTATTAATGTCATATATCCCGTTGATTGATTTGCAGATGTTGAACCATCCTTGCCCAGGAATAAATCCCACTTGACTGTGGTGAATAATCCTTTTAATGTACTGTTGAATCCTATTGGCTAGGATCTTGGTGAAAATTTTTGCCTCCGTGTTCATTAGGGATATCAGTCCATAATTCTCCTTTTTGGTGGGGTCTTTGTCTGGTAATCAAGGTAATGCTGGCTTCATAGAATGAGTTTGGGTTTTCCTTCCATTTCTATTTTTGGAACCGTTTCAGAAGAATAGGTATTAATTCTTCTTTAAATATTTGGTAGAATTCCCCTGGGAAGCCATCCGACCCTGGACTCTTGTTTTTTGGGAGATTTTTGATTACTGATCCAATTTCCTTGCTGGTTATGGTTCTGTTCATGTTTTCTTTTTCTTCCTGTTTCAGTTTTGGTAGTTTATATGTTTCTAGGAATTTGTCCATTTCTTCCAGATTGCCTAATTTGTTGGCATATAATTGCTCATAATATTCTCTTATAATTGTTTGTATTTCTTTGGTGGTGGTTGTGCTCTCTCCTCTTTCATTCATGATTTTATAGGGTCCTTTCTCTTTTCTTCTTGATAAGTCTGGCTAGGGGTTTATCAATGTTGTTAATCCTTTTAAAGAGCCAGCTCCTAGTTTTGTTGACCTGTTACACGTTTTATTGATTTCTGGTCTAATCTTTATTATTTCTCTTCTCCTGCTGGATTTAGCTGGATTTATTTGCTGTTCTTTTTCCAGCTCTTTAGGTGTGAGGTTAGTTTGTGTATTTGAGACCTTTCTTATTTCTTGAGGAAGGCCTGTATTGTTATATACTTCCCTTGTAGGCCCACCTTTGCTGGGCCTACTGTTGTGTTTTCATTTTCATTTGCTTCCATGTATTTTTTAATTCTTTAATTTCCTGGTTGACCCATTCATTCTTTAGTAGGATATTCTTTAACCTCCATGTATTTGTGGTCCTTCCAAATTTTTTCTTGTGGTTGACTTCAAGTTTCATAACATTGTGGTCTGAAAATATACGTAGTATGAGCTCACTCTTTTTGTACCAGTTGAGTCCTAATTTGTGACCCAGTATGTGATTTGTTCTGGAGAATGTTCCATGTGCACTTGAAAAAAATTATGTATTCTGCTTTGGGATGAAATGCTCTGTATATATCTGTGAAGTCCATCAGGTCCAGTGTATCATTCAAAGCCCTTGTTTCCTTGTTGATCTTCTGCTTAGATGATCTGCCCATTGTTGTGAGTGGGGTGTTAAAGTCCCCTACTATTATTGTATTATTATCAATGAATTTCTTTAATTTTGTTATTAATTGATTTATATATTTTGGTTGCTTCCAAGTTAGGGGCATACATGTTTGCATTTGTTAGAGATCTTATTGGATAGATCCCTTTATTATGATATAGTGTCCATCTCTTATTACAGTCTTTGGTTTAAAATTTAGTTTGTCTAATATAAGGATGGCTACTCCAGCTTTCTTTTGTATGTCCATTAGCATGATAAATGCTCACTTTCAATCTGGAGGTGTCTTTGGGTCTAAAATGAGTCTCTTGTAAGCAGCATATCGATGGGTCTTGTTTTTTAAATCCATTCTGATACCCTGTGTCTTTTGATTGGAACATTTAGTCCATTTACATTCAGAGTAATTATTGAAAGATATGAATTTATATGTATCAAAAATGGATCTAAAAGCACTCTGCATTGGTTATCAGATATGGATGGACCTATACTTCTCCATGACAACATTTGACCACTGAAATCCCAGACCACCATAGGGAATGACTGCATTGGGCCAAGAACTTTTGCCATATCCATCACACTCGTCTGACCTTTTTTCAACAGATTACCACCTCTTTCATCATTTGGAACTCTAAGAAACAGAACATTCTCTAATAGAGAACAGTAATTGAAGGATTTGAATAAATTTTAACAATGCTAAATTTTATAAATATATAATTGGAGAAATTTGTCATTGGGGGAAAGCCGTTAATGCTAACTTTTGGTTGAATAAAACTTTTCTTTTTCTTAAAAAAAAAAAAGAAAGATATGAATTTAGTACTTTTGTATTACCTGTAAAGTCTCTGTTCCTGTAGATTGTGTCTGTTCCTTTCTAGTCTTTGTTACTTTTGGTCTCTCTGCTTAAAGGGTCCCCTTTAATATTTCTTGCAAGCCTGGTTTAGTGTGCATGAATTCCTTTAGTTTTTGTTTGTCTTGGAAACTCTTTTATCTTTCCTTCTATTCTGAATGAAGACTTCCTGGATAAAGTATTCTTGGCTGCATATTTTTCCCATTCATCATGCCGGTCCTTTCTGGTCTGCCAGGTCTCTGTGGGCAGGTCTACTGCCAGCCTTATGCATCCTCTTTGTCTTGAGCTGCTTTCAGGATTTTCTCTTTATGGCTTTGTAATTTGCAAGTTTCACTTTAATAATCTGTTTTTGTTGATTTTTGAGGGGAGGTCTCTGTGCCTCTTGGACTTGAATGCCTGTTTCCTTCCCCAGATTAGGGAAGTTCTCAACTATAAGTAAACCTTCTGCCCCTCTCTCCTGCTCATCTTCTCCTGGGACCCCTATAATATGGATATTATTTTGCTTTATGGAATCAATGAATTCCCTAAGTCTGCCTTTGTGATCTAATAGTTTTATTTCCCTCTTCTCTTCAGCTTCATTATTTTCCGTAATTTTATCTTATATATCACAGCTTTGTTCATCCTCATTTTTGTGGCCTCCACTTGGGACTGCATCTTGGTTATAGCATTTTTAATCTTGGCCTGACTGGATTTTAGTTCTTTTATCTGTGTAGTAAGGGATTCTCTAGTGTCTTCTGTGCTTTTTTCAAGCCCAGCTAGTATCTTTATAATTGTTTTAAATTCTAGTTATGTTAGACATCTTAGTTATGTCCATATTGATTAAATCCCTGAGTGGTTATGAGTACTATCTCTTTTTCTTTCTTTTGGGGTAAATTTCTCCATCTTGTCATTTTGTCCAGAAAAGAAAAGAAGGAAAAAAAACCCACAATAACAAGAAGGGGTGCCTGGGTGGCTCAGTCAGTCAAGCGGCTGCCTTTGGTTCAGATCTCAGTGTCCTGGGATTGAGCCAGCATCTGGCTCCCTGCTTAGCAGGGAGTCTCCTTCTCCCTCTCTCTCTGCCCCTCCCCCTGCTTGTGCTCTCTCTCTCAAATAAATAAAATCTTAAAAAAAAAATAACAACAACAAAAACTTCAGGAAGTGTTTCTGGTGTATGCTGTGTGCACTCTACTGTTGTGTTTTGGCTGATCTTTCCCACTGGTCTGTCCTCTGCGGAGTTCTTTGCTTGTAGTGGGGAGTGTTTGGATCTTTAACTTGGTGTGCTTTGATTTGTTTGTTAATTTGAAAAGAAAGAAAGAAAAAAGCCTGATCCAAGACAAGAGAAAAGGAACAGAAATGCAAACAGACAACAAACTATAAGCCTGATTCCAAAGAATAAGAAAGAAAGAAGGAAAAAAGAGTAAGGAAAGAAGAAAAGAGGAAAAAAAATAAGCCTGTTCCAAAAAATAAGCTAGAAGGAGACAAACCAACAAATGAACAAAAAATTATAAGCCTGATACCCCCCCAAAAAAAGATAAAGAGAAAAGAAAAAATATATACATATGAAGTAAAAGATAAAAAGTAGAAATGGAAAAATAAAACATTTAAAAAATTAAGGAGAAAAAAAGAAGTAAGCCTGGTCTTATTTCCACCAGAAGCTGACATTGTGGAGTACTCTTATCAGTAGACTTGGTACATGTGGAGACCTGTGTTGGTCTTCTGACGGAGAGGCCTGCTGTTCTGGTTTACAAGCTGACTTGCCCTTATAAAGATGCCCCTGCCAGGCCAGGGGCATCTTTAGTGTAGGGGACTCCGGCCTCCAGGGAGGTGCTGTGGTTCTCTCTGAAGTCCGACTGAGCTGGGTGGGGGGCAGCGCGGAAGGATGGATGGTGGAGGAGGAAGAATATGGCATCATCTTACCCTCTTGTCCCTGGAGAGGGGAACTCCTGGCCACCGCTATTCAGGAGGCCCTCTCAAAAAAGCAAATAATCTCGGGATGCCTGGGTGGCTCAGTTGGTTGGGCGTCTGCCTTCGGCTTGGGATCGAGTTCCCTGTCGGCCTCCCTGCTCCGCGGGGAGCCTGCTTCTCCCCCTGCTTGTGTGCTCTCTCTCTCTCTCTCTCTCTTTCTGACAGATGAATAAATAAAATCTTTAAAAAAAAAAAAAGCAGATAATCTCTTGTGTTCCGGGCTTTTATCATTTCCCTGTTCTTGACCTGTCTGTTCCCCAGCTGTCGGTACGCCTGGTGCCACAGATCTTCTGTATTTTATCTCTGCCCAGTGGCTGGGATTCAAAACTCCCAAGTTTTAAAGGGCCTGGCAAGATGCAGACCCACTCCCCTATGCCAGAGGAGAACCTCGTGGTGTGCCCAGCACCATCCTGTCCCAGAAAAGTAGTCACACAGTTCACCCATGCAGGCTAGAGTTTATTGTGATGTACAGCGAAAAGCCGCAACTCAGTCCCCTACTCTGTTCTGTCCCAGAAAAGGAGTCGCACAGAGGCTGAATCTACTGTGGCAGACAGTGAAAAGCAGCGGCCAGGTTACCTGCACTTGGTGGTTTAGGTCTATTGTGACTCACAGTGAAAAGCTGCTACAAGGTTATCTGCCCTCTGCGCACACCTCTGTCCCTGCTGTTGAGCTCTGCTCAGTGGCTACCAGCTGGCCTTTTGTCCTTGGAGAGGCAAAATATGTTCTTCCAAATGTACGATGGTAAGGGAGCGATCTCTCCCACATGTGACCCAGGGGATCTCCTCACCTCGGCTTATTGTGTGCTTCCCATCTGCTGCGTCCTTTCCCACTCTCTCCCTCTTCCTGACTTTGCCCCATGAAAAGCGTTCCCTTCGCTTTGGGTCCTCTTGGCTTTCCTCTCCCCCAGTTCATGGCTCCAAACCTCACATCTGCCACGTCCTCTCCCTCCAACTGTGCAGATTGTTTTCTTTTTTTTCCCAAAGATTTTATTTATTTGACAGAGAGAGACAGCGAGAGAGGGAACACAAGCAGGGGGAGTGGGAGAGGGAGAAGCAGACTTCCCGCCGAGCAGGGAGCCCGATGCGGGGCTCAATCCCAGGACCCTGGGATCATGACCTGAGCCGAAGGCAGTCGCTTAACCAACTGAGCCACTCAGGCGCCACTGTACAGATTGTTTTCTTAATCCTAGATCGTATTCCTACTTGTTCAGAATAGTTGGATGTTGATCTGGCTGTGTTCGAGGGACGAGGCCAGCTCAGCATCCCCCTACTACTCTGCCATCTTAACTCCTCCCCTGTGCTCTATATACTTTGAATCCTTTCCTGGTAGCAGAAAAGAACCCTTGGGTGATAGACTGAACATCTTTTTTTTTTTTAAAGATTTTTTATTTATTTATTTGACAGAGAGAGACACAGCGAGAGAGGGAACACAAGCAGGGGGAGCGGGAGGGGGAGAAGCAGGCTTCCTGCTGAGCAGGGAGCCCGATGCGGGGCTCGATCCCAGGACCCTGGGATCATGACCTGAGCCGAAGGCAGACGCTTAACGACTGAGCCACCCAGGCGCCCTAGACTGAACATTTTTGGTATTGCAAGAATCTTCTCTTTCTTGCCGAGATTGTCTAGATCAGCAGGTTGTAAGCAAAATGAGAAGTTTTTCTGTTTCTCTGGTTCTTTTTTTTTTTTTTTTTAGTATTTTATTTATTTGAGAGAGACAGAGATAGTGAGAGAGCTTGAGCAGGATGGAGGGGGAGAAGCGGACACCTCATGGAGCAGGGAGCCTGATGCGGGGCTCGATCCTAGGAACCTGGGATCATGACCTGAGCCGAAGGCAGACGCCTAACCACCTGAGCCACCCAGGCGCCCCTCTCTGGTTCTTTATTCCACTTCTAACCTCTGCTTCTCATTTTCCATGGGTTGCCAGGACTTTAAGTTTGCTTAAATTTTACTCTACTTATATTAATGATCTAGTAGTGCTCATTTATTCCTTGGGCACTGACTTTTTTTTTTATTATTACTGAAGATAGCCATAATGTTTTTGTTTTGTTTTGTTTTTAAAGTAGAACCAGTGAATTGAATTTTATGAAGTAATGTGTTGGATATTTTCCTTTCAGATTCTGGAAGAAGCAACTGAAGAGGAAACAGCACTTCATAATCGAATTATGCCCACTGTGGTTCGTCCTGCGAAACAGCTGCTTCCTGAATCCACACCTGCAGGAAACCAAGAAATGGTGCGAAATCATGTTAAGTTGGATAATACTGTTGATGCTCATGCTTAATCCTCATTTTGAAATGTTGCTAGAAGATGAAATCACATGTCCTTTATTTAACTCTTATGCAGATATGAATATTTTAAGTGCATTTATCCAAAACTATACACCTTGTGTATTGCAGGCACTAGTTGTATAAAACATTAAGATTTAATTCTCATTACCATTACTTTTCCTTCCTATTTATTGAGCAACTTAGTGCCTTCTGATTTAGATACATGGTGATTAATCCTTTTAAATTGAAACTGTATTCTTAGGATTCAGTAAAAAGAATATGTGAAAGGCTTTATTTTTAGGTGAATATCAAATTATGTTCCCCCTTAGTTTATTTTAGTACTTAATATGTTAACATTTTAGGATAACAAAATACTTGAAAATATTCAAGGATATATTTTTATTAAATGAGAGGTAGTAGAGAAGCAGTCTTGAAACCTGACTTTGAAATAATCAAAGCTCCTTGCTGTTTTTTAAGTAATGTTTTGCGGATGTATCAAGTTTTTTTTTTTTTTTTTTTAAACTTGAGTACGTTAATGGACCTAATCTGTACTACTGCTTCTTTATTCTTTTCACTTTGTTTTACTTTTAGGAGCTGTTTGAACTTCCAGTAAGTAAAGAATGTTTGTTACTTAAGTATACTTGCTTTAATTCTAAAAAAATAGTAAATGCTTTATGCATCTTTTGAAATCACATAGGCTGTTTATGAGATAGGAATTGTTCGCCAGTTCCCATTTTCTTCTGCTTTGCAACGTATGAGTGTGGTTGCAAGGGTGCTAGGGGATAAGAAGATGGATGCCTACATGAAAGGAGCACCTGAGGTCATTGCCAGTCTTTGTAAACCTGAAACAGGTAAGGAAGCAACTAGGCTTTGAGTGAAATTCTGGTATTTGTGTGAGCTTGTATTTGTAATTTTAACAATGACATTTATTTTTTCCTTTTTAAAAGTTCCTGTTGATTTTGAAAAAGTTTTAGAAGATTACACTAAACAGGGCTTCCGTGTGATTGCTCTTGCACACAGAAAATTAGAGTCAAAACTGACATGGCATAAAGTACAGAATATTAGCAGGTAAGGTTGATGATCTGTTTTGCTATAATTTGTCCAATAATGTTTGTTTATATAAGTCATATACAGCAATTTATATGTTGTATTTATTAAATATTTATCCAATGTATGCAACTATACCTAATGCAGTTTTGTTTTAGGTGATTGAGATACAAGTACAACTCTTCAGAACTCATATCAGTTTGTTTGTTAAATATTTATTTAGTACCCGCTATGTGTCAGGCATGTTTTAGGAATACAGTTCTGTTTTAAAATGTAAACATAATTCTCTCATATTTTGTTTTTCTCAAATAACCTGCTTGGTTTTGCCCAGTGGTTGGAACCAAGTATTATTTCGGTCAGAGTTTCATGAGTCACAATAACTAATTATATCAGTCTCCCCTTCCCTACTCCCAAAGGTCGAATGACATTGCCATCATCACATTTACTTTTCTCCAGTCTTCCTCTCTCCAATTTGTGTTCCACATTGCCTCCAGAGAGCTTTTTAACATTCAGATCTAATACCAGTCTCCTACCTGGAATTCTAATAAATGGCTTCCCATCATCTACTGGAAGAGTTCACCATCAGGAATATGCATCAGGAAAGAAACAAAACAAACACTTAATTTATGTGTTTTGTTTGATATGATAGAAGCAGATAAGAATCAGAAAAAGGCATACAGGGGTGCCTGGATGGCTCAGTCAGTCAAATGTCTGCCTTTGGCTCAGGTCATGATCCCAGGACCCTGGGATCAAGCCCCGAGTCAGGATCCCTGCTCAGTGGGGAGTCTGCTTCTCCCTCTTCCTCTGCTCCTCCCCCCTGCTTGTGCTCTCTCTCAAATAAATAAATAAAATCTTTAAAAAAAAAAAAAAGCATACAAATGGCCAATGAACACATGAAAATGGTAGTACACTTTATTTAGTTTTTTGGGGAACTACAAAATAAAACCACAGTGAGACATCACTTCTCCCGTGAGGTTGGTGAAATTAAAAAGATTGATAATATCAAGTGTTAGTGAAGGCTTGAGAAAATTTTAACAACATACTGTTACTATACTATTGTAGATTCATAATGAACATGTGTAATACCTATCAAAATTTAAATTGCTTATACAGTTTGACCCAGCAAATGCAGTTCTAGGAATCCAGCTTAAAGAGCTATTTCTACATGTGCATAAGGTTCAGATTTAAATAGTGTCAATAGCATAACCAATAGGGCAGTGGCTAAATTATGGACTATTAACACTTCTTTTAATTATAGCTTTTCCCACTATGCAAAAGTAGAGTGTTCCTGTGAAGCTGTTCATAAGCCAGAAGGGCTTAAAGTGAAGAAACAATTACCATTAATTTATTTAGAAAAAATTCTGAGTGTTTCCAGACCCCAAAAATAATCTCTCTTAAGCTGTGATACCTTAGGACACATCTTGTTAATGCAGGCACAAAATAAATCAAGATGGAGCAAGATGCTCACAGACACAGTTCAGACCTATATGGCTTGACGCTGAGATGCTGATTGTAATTCCCAGGGAAGGAGCTTGGGAGTGCCACTCTCACTGCTTGGGAGTGCACTGCTTCTGAAATGGCTCACTACAAAACAAAAGGCTGAATGCTATTTTTGCCTTTCGCCTTTTTTTCTTAAAAGTGAAAAGTCTTCAGATTTCCTTGGGTTAGTGAAAACAAGTACTAATGTAGGTCTTTCATAAAAGCTAAGTGGCCTAATGCAAGCTTTTGAAAAGTGGGAGATACCTAGGTGTGAAGAGTTAGGGCAGTGTTTATAGAATAATCCTGTTTTTCTTTTCTTTTTTTTTTTTAAGATTTTATTTATTTATTTGACAGAGAGAGAGACACAGCGAAAGAGGGAACACAAGCAGGGGGAGTGGGAGAGGGAGAAGCAGGCTTCCCATAGAGCAGGGAGCCCGATGCGGGGCTCGATCCCAGGACCCTGGGACCATGACCTGAGCCGAAGGCAGATGCTTAATGACTGAGCCACCCAGGCACCCCCCAGTCCTGTTTTTCTGAATGAGAACTAAAGGAGTGGAGTGGATAGCCAGCCAAATAACTAAAAGGAAAAGCTATGTTAGGAATTCTGCCTATTCACACAGAATGTTTGGGGGACGTGGTTTAAGTATGAACGTTTCAAAAAAAAAAGAAAAGCAGTAGCCAGATGATGTGACGGATATGCATAGTTGGGAGGTACACATGTAAAATACTGTGTTCTAATTTTTGTGAAGGGCACATTAGCTTCTTTCTCTACAGCTTCACCTTTTGCCATTTTTCCCTTTAAAGACTAACTACTGATTTGTCTGTAGTTCTTGAGCCTGTCCTATTCAGACATCCTTCTGTGCCGTTGAATAGGCTATTCCTTCTGCCCAGAATATCCTATCCCTGTCAACTTTTCTCTCTTTCTCTACTGCCCTTCCATGGCATCCTTAAACCAAGACCTTCGCCATCTTTCTATTCTATCTCATAGGGACAGGTTTTGGCATTTCTCTTACAGCTTGAACCTTTATATCTTGAGTTGACTATTGTATTGTTCATTCATTAGGGGACAAAATTTCCATGACCTGTGTCATTCATTGGAAAGTTAAGAAACCATTAGCAGCCAGAAACTAACAGGTCATGGGAAAACGGCAACAGTGCTTGGACCCCAGAGTTTCACATTGGTACAGCTTTGTTCCTTGAAATGCATTTTCAGACTTAAAGGCTTATTTCTTCTATCACCACCAGCAGTGTCATTTGTATTGTTTCCTAACTGTTCTTTAATACATTACCACCCATAGTTATAAATTATATTTCAAAGATTGTTTAGGTTTTAGAGCTATGTACTTAAAGTGCCTTTATTGAATTTTATGTCAACAAACCACTTGTTATTGCAAGTCTGGAATTTTGGTCCCTACCCTCAAGTCTTCTTTCTCCATTGAAAAAAAATATTTCTGGGGTGCCTGGGTGGCTCAGTTGGTTAAGTTGTCCAACTCTTGATCTCAGTTGAGGTCTTGATCTCTGGGTCATGAGTTCAAGCCTCACATTGGGTTCCTTGCTGAGTGTGGAGCCTACTTTAAAAAAAAGAAAAAGAAAAAAAAAAGTCTGTGATATAATTTTGGTAGCTTGAGATTTCTTAAGAATGCAACCATCTCCGGGGTGCCTGGGTGGCTAAGTCATTAAGTGTCTGCCTTCTGCTTGGGTCATGATCCCAGGGTCCTGGGATCGAGCCCCGCATCGGGCTCCCTGCTCAGCGGGAAGCCTGCTTCTCCCTCTCCCACTCCCCCTGCTTGTGTTCCCTCTCTCGCTGTGTCTCTGTCAAATAAATAAAATCTTTTAAAAAAGCACATGTTATTTTTGCATGCACATCTCTCTCTCTTTTTTAAAAGATTATTTATTTATTTATTTGAGAGAGAGTGAGAGGGAGGAGGGGCAGAGAGAGAGAATCTCAAGCAGATTCCGAACAAGTGTGGGACTCTATCTCACAACCCTAAGAGATGACTAGAGCCAAAGTAAAGAGTCGGATGCTCAACCAACTGAGCCACTCACACTCCTCTGCGTGTATCTCTTTGTTGGCATGTCTCTTTTCCCACAAAAGCTCCTTAAGGGTAGAGATCATACCTTTTCAGCTTTGACCTCCCACTGACTAGTAGTACTATTTGGTGCAGAGTAGATACTCAGCTTTTGAAGGAATAGCATCTTGATAACTGTTGAATATTAATAAAAATTTTTTTAAAGAAAAATTTTTTTAAAGATTTTATTTATTTATTTGACAGAGAGCGAGCATAAGTAGGAGGACCGGCAGGCAGAGAGTGAGGGAGAAGCAGGCTCCTTGCTGGGCGGGGACCCTGAAGCAGGGCTCCATCCCAGGACTCTGGGATCATGACCTGTGCTGAAGGCAGATGCTTAATGACTGAGCCACCTAGGTACCCGAATATTAATAAATAATTGTAAGAGCCCCATCTCTGGGACCCATGTAGATCTCATTGTCAGACTGCTAAATAGTTTTTGTATCACACTTCCAGGATCAAGAATTTGATCAAGAGTCTAGGGACGCCTGGGTGGCTCATCGGTTAAGCATCTGCCTTTGCTTAACTGATGGTCATGATGCTGGAGTCCCAGGATTGAGCCCCATATTGGGCTCCCCACTCAGCGGAGAGTCTGCTTCTCCCTCTGACGCTCCCCCTTCTTGTGTTCTCTCACTCTCTCTCTCTCTCAAATAAAATCTTTAAAAAAAAAAATTTGATCAAGAGTCTTCTAAAATTCATCAAAGGCTTGATAATAATGAATCCAGTATAACTGTATTGAATGTGCTTATTGTCAAGTTTTTCCCTTTTCTCTTAACATTTATATTAGGGTATATCGTATGGGGGGATATTAAAGCATAGATTCATTTATGCTTATTCATTTTGTGGGTAGAATATAAGATGAACATTCTTTAGTACTACAGGTGTTTAGTGTCTTACAAAAATAACATTTCCAAATTATCCTTATTTCTCACATTTCAGAGGGTAAAGTTTTATTTCAAAATATACCTCTTGGGAATTATTTTTCCAGATATAAATTTTTTGAGATAATCGAACACACACATTTATGGCTTATTCAGCATATAAAATGTTTCAATTTATAATGGCTTTATTAATATAAAGAGAATCGTATCTGTTCTCTGGACTAAACCATTATGTATTAAAATCTCTTTTTCTGCAGAGATGTCATTGAAAACAACATGGATTTTATGGGATTAATTGTAATGCAGAACAAATTAAAGCAAGAAACCCCTGCAGTACTTGAAGATTTGCATAAAGCCAACATTCGCACTGTCATGGTCACAGGTTAGACTTTATAAAAGGACACAGGAAAAATTGAATGTGACTCTTAAGAGTTCAGGTTATAGGATATTGTGGAATGACCAGTTAGTTGTAAAAGCATATAGTGGCTCCTTCCTACCTTGGCCCTTTTCAACTAAAAATGTTTTTTAAACGTATAAGATAACTTTGAAATACTCTTTTAAGGTCTAGCAAATTCTGTTTATAGAAATAGTAAAACGGTAAAGAGCATACTGTAAAAATTTAGATTTTGCTCCTTTTTGTTGCCCCTCTTTAATCGTATATTTTTTATAGCAGTTATTTTGTATAAGCTATTTGTAGATTTGTTTTCTCTACTAAAGCATAAGATTCTAGAGGGTTAAGAGAATGTTTTGTTCATTTTGGGGTCTTCTGCAATTTTTAGAACTATGCTAGATGCATGGAAAAGGATTAATAGATATTTGTTAGAATTACACTTTTATGTGTAAGAGTATGGTTATTATCATTGCCTGAATGCATACTAGTGATAATAGCCATTGTTTGATTGGTTTTTGATTTCTGATGACGATATCCAGATGATTCTCCTGGTGTTATTATATTGTTGATAATTCCCATTCCTTAGTGTGAAATTATGGCAGCTCTAAGTATTTTTTTCTTAGTAAATAAGCAGAATTAAGATAATCATTTTATGGCTCTTCTGTGTTCACTAAGACTTATATGGAAAAGGCAATTGACTTTTTTTTTGTTTCAGAGTCTGAGATATAGATGCATACTTTTTTTTTTTTTTAACTTTTTTTTTTAAAGATTTTATTTATTTTTTAGAGAGCGAGCGAGAGAGAAACAGCGTGAGAGGGGAGAGGGTCAGAGGGAGAAGCAGGCTCCCCGCTGAGCGGGGAGCCCGATGTGGGACTCGATCCCAGGACCCTGGGATCATGACCTGAGCCGAAGGCAGACGCTTAACCATCTGAGCCACCCAGGCGCCCTCTAGATGCATACTTAACCACTATGTAGCTCAAGTAAAGAAATTTATTAGCATCCCAGCAATTCCTTGGTTCTAATGATTTCTCCTTCAAAGCACTTTCCATCTCTGTCTTTTCCCTCTCTCACTTTACATCTCTGTCTTTTCCCTTTCTTTCCCTGCCATGACAGACTGTGGCCTGTGTCCCACGGGGTCTGTCTGGTCACAGGAGGACACTGCTGGAAATAGTGTGTGGGAATTGGGGGAAGAAATCCAATTGCCCTTCAGTTCTGGCAGCGGTGGACTTCCCAGACCTTTGCCTGCCTCTCACATATATTTATATTTTCTTTTTTCTTTTTTAAAGATTTTTATTTATTTGCGAGAGAGAGAATGGGAGACAGAGAGCATGAGAGGGAGGAGGGTCAGAAGGAGAAGCAGACTCCCTGCTGAGTAGGGAGCCCGATGTGGGACTCGATCCAGGGACTCCAGGATCATGACCTGAGCCGAAGGCAGTCGCTTAACCAACTGAGCCACCCAGGCGCCCTGTTTATATTTTCTTGATCCTGCCCTTACAGGGCTTCTTTTCATTTCTCTCCTCCTCGTGACTGAGAGGATGTCTGTCTTCTCTTCCTATCTTGTAAAGATTGTATTCTTGTTACCTTGCTTATCGTTTTGCTTTTTTTTTTTTTTTTTAAAGATTTTTTATTTATTTATTTGACAGAGAGAGACATAGCGAGAGCAGGAACACAAGCAGGGGGAGTGGGAGAGGGAGAAGCAGGCTTCCCGCTGAGCAGGGAGCCCGATGTGGGACTCGATCCCAGGACCCTGGGATCATGACCTGAGTCGAAGGCAGACGCTTAACGACTGAGCCACCCAGGCGCCCAATCGTTTTGCTTTTGTAATCCGTTCCTTTTTTCCTGTGATATTAGGTATTCTTGTACAGACCACCAGTCACTCCTGAGTTATTTCAACAAATATTTTTTGAGCACCTATTCTGTGTGTATGTAGCACTGTGCCAGGTGTCGATGGGTGGGTATTACTAGTGCATAACTGAAAGAGATTCACAATGTATCTGGCTTTAAAAATTACAGTTGAGAATGGTCTGACTGTTCAGCATATGTGTGCTTGAATTATTTGAGGCTTCCTTTGAAAAGTATGTTTTGATTTTTGTTACTTTTAAGATCCAGGAGCAATACTGTACATTATCTTCATTTTGCCAAGCCCAGTCATGGGGTAATAGATATTCTTGATAAGTATTCATTGTTGAATACATTTATGTTTCCATTTTAATTGTAATGTATTTTCAATATTTTGAAAATTAGGTGACAATATGTTGACTGCTGTTTCTGTGGCCAGAGACTGTGGAATGATACTACCTCAGGATAAAGTTATTATTGCTGAAGCATTACCTCCGAAGGATGGGAAAGTTGCCAAGATAAACTGGCATTATGCAGACACCCTAACACAGTGCAGTAATTCATCAGCAATTGACTCAGAGGTAATGTCAAGAACAATTTCCCCTTTTGAAGCTTGCTTGTTTGAATTTAGTCTGAAAAAATAAAAGGTGGTGCATTAAATAACACAACACAACAGAAAATACATGAAAACAGATGCCTGGGTCATCTCCTCAGAGATTGATTCATTAGGACTAGGTAAGACCCAGGTACCTCAAATTGTGATATTTAGCCAAAGCTGAGAAGCACCATTTTAAAGTATGAGAATCCCAGATATTTATCCTATTTTAATTTTTTAAAAAGATTTATTTATTTATTTGAGAGAGGGGAGAGAGTGTGCGAGAATGGGGGGAGGGGCAGAGGGAGAGAATCCCCAAGCAGACTCCTTGCTGAACTAGGAACCTGACGCAGGGCTTGATCCCACAACCCATGAGATCACGACCTGAGCCAAAACCAAGAGTGGCCGCTTAACAGACTGAGCCACCCAGGTGCCTCTATCCTATTTTGAAAGTAATGACAAAGGATGCAGATGGTCCATAATATTTAGTCCATGCATTATTTCAAACCGAAGCTGATATTTAGCCTTTTTTTTTTTTTTTAAATAACGACTATAGGTAAATTACCTTAAAACTGAATTCCTTTTACTTTTAATAAATGTTAAACTTTCATTGTTTTATGTAAAATATCAAATGAAAGCATTTAGTTTTAGATCAAATATATATATATATTTATTTTAAAAAAATATTTTATTTATTTATTTGACAGGGAGAGTAGTACAAGCAGGGGGAATAGCAGGCAGAGGGAGAGAGAGAAGCAGGCTCTCCTGCTGAGCAGGGAGCTGGATACGGGGCTTGATCCCAGGACCCTGGGATTATGACCTGAGCCGAAGGCAGATGCTTAGCCAACTAGGCCACCCAGGTGCCCCAGATCAAATATATTTAAAATAGGATTGTATTACTTGTTTTGGCTTCCTAAATACTGTTTTGAATGTTTCATACACAGGCTATTCCAATGAAACTGGTTCATGATAGCTTAGAGGATCTTCAGGTGACTCGTTACCATTTTGCAATGAATGGAAAATCATTTTCAGTGATATTAGAACATTTTCAAGACCTTGCTCCTAAGGTTAGTGACTTGGGCTTATGTATGTGTATGTTCACATAAATATACTGTGAACAATATTTTAAAGAAATTCATATTTTTTCCAGTTGATGTTGCATGGCACTGTGTTTGCTCGTATGGCACCTGATCAGAAGACACAATTAATAGAAGCATTGCAAAATGTGGAGTAAGTATTGGTTTTTTTATATTTATGGATTTTAATTTCATTTTCAAAACCAGAAAGGTAACTAATATTTCATGTATATAGAATTGTCACCTATCAGATAGGTGAGAACTCTAAAGTGTCTTTTTAAAAGAGGCTCATGTGCTCATTTATTTAGCTAAAGTACAATATCCACAATTCCTCTTCCAGGTAATATCTGTAAGATAGAGTTCATTTACTCAGCTTGTAGAAGTGACTTCATAGTTTCTGTACTAAAGACTGTACAGACCCAAGACCTTTGCTCTAAAGATTAGGAAATTGAAATACCAGATGATAAACTGACTTGCCCAGCTTGTGACAGAAATGGGACAGTAACCTAGGTCATTTGACTTGCAAGCTGGTGCTGTTTGCAGAGCAACATGCCTGTGGTCCTTGTGATAAAAAGATTCATTAGTTCCAGTGGGGAGGTCTCAGTCTGATAGCTCTTCATAATAACATATTGGAGAAATCTTAAGTTAAATGTTGTTTTTAAAAAGTAATCAAAATCTTAATGTAATTTTTGTTTCTCAGTTATTTCGTTGGGATGTGCGGTGATGGTGCAAATGATTGTGGTGTAAGTATGGTTTTTGTGATCTATAGTTCTTTCTTTTGCCTAAGTCACACTTACAAAACTTAACCTCTTTTCTTCTTCAAACTGTTAGGCTTTGAAGAGGGCACATGGAGGCATTTCATTATCAGAGCTCGAGGCTTCGGTGGCATCTCCCTTTACCTCCAAAACTCCTAGTATTTCCTGTGTGCCAAACCTTATCAGGTAGCACAAATTGAAAATGTTCCCATTATCTCTTTGTGGCATGCTCTATTAACATAGAAAAAAATTATCATAGAAATTAATATGAATTTGTTGTAATGATATATTAGTATATTCGATCTCTAACTTCATTAGCAACAGGTTGCTACTCTTCATTTCTTTCAGTTCTGCTTTGGTTTAGTTCTTTTGGTAGAAAAGTGCTTTGTCGTAGCTGTTGAATGTTGATGTTCATCTGTCAAGATATAATTGTGATTTGGAAGAGGAGCTTAAAATGCTTTTATTCACATGCTAACATTTGTTTTCACAGGGAAGGCCGTGCTGCTTTAATGACTTCTTTCTGTGTGTTTAAATTTATGGCTTTGTACAGCATTATACAGTACTTCAGTGTTACTCTGTTATATTCCGTAAGTACCGACATTGCTTATAGAGATGGTGCTTTTGTTAAGGCATTTAAACCAAAAAATTGAGTATGTATGCATCCACTAATTATGGAACTTACATAACTAGCATATATAAATTTTCCTTTAGTTTATTATACAGCAGATTGAAAATCTCATTAATCTGGAATAGCATTTTTCTTTCTTTCTTTTTTTTTTTTTTTTAAAGATTTTATTTATTTATTTGAGAGAGAGAGAGAATGAGAGAGAGCACATGAGAGGGGGGAGGGTCAGAGGGAGAAGCAGACTCCCTGCCGAGCAGGGAGCCCGATGCGGGACCCGATCCAGGGACTCCAGGATCATGACCTGAGCCGAAGGCAGTCGCTTAACCAACTGAGCCACCCAGGCGCCCTGGAATAGCATTTTTCTTTAAGGCTGACAACTGTGGCTAAAGCCTTGTGAATAAAAGATGATTGTATTCTCTTTTTTGCTTTTAGTGCAAATTGGGCATCTTTCTTAGAACTCTTCAAAATGTCAAGCTGTGACATATTTCACATTTGTAGTTAACTCTGCTGTACATTTACAGAAAAAGGCCAGAACAAGAAAGATGTTTCAGCAGTAGGTTGTAGGACTTTATGCATTTGGAGAGAAAGTGTAAACAGTGATGTCCATAGGTACTCCATCAGATTTTATAATTGAAGTGATCTCACTTTAGAATTTTCTCAAAACAGTAGTGGCATCCCAGGGAGTTTTTATGAAACTATCCCTTTTCTACCATTTGTAGAAAGGATGAGGAGGGATGGTGTTAGGAAGCTTTGAGATACTAATTTCTTTCTTTTTTTTTTTTTTTTTAAAGATTTTATTTATTTATTTGAGACAGAGAGCATGAGAGGGAGGAGGGTCAGAGGGAGAAGCAGACTCCCTGCCGAGCAGGGAGCCCGATGCGGGACTTGATCCCGGGACTCCAGGATCATGACCTGAGCCGAAGGCAGTCGCTTAACCAACTGAGCCACCCAGGCGCCCGAGATACTAATTTCTAAGAGTGTTGAATATTATGAGTAAAAGCTTGTGTTTTCTTTTTGTGAAAAAACTTAAAAGATTTTTATTGAATGAATTTTTAGGAGATGCCTTTTATATTAATCAATTGTTATCTTTGCAAATATATATTTCACTGATATCAAAGGCAAATGTATTTTAATTTTTAAGCAGGTCCAAATGTCACTTTAAAGTTGTCATTATTGGTGGTGGGGGGGGAGTGGAGTGGGGAGACTAAAACCAAGGAGGAAAAATCAACAACCAGGGGAAAAGATATAAAAACAGTTTCTGAAAACTAATTATGTTTTAAAAATTACTTCTGTAGATCTTAAGTAACCTAGGAGACTTCCAGTTTCTCTTCATTGATCTGGCAATCATTTTGGTAGTGGTATTTACAAGTGAGTAAATCACTTTTATTATTGATTTAAAAGCATATGAAATTCTGATGTAACTCATTAAACTTTGGTAAATTTATATCAATAATTATAACACAGTGCATACTTCTTCAGATTCCCTGTAAATGCATTCTTTTACTACTAGTTGTTTTTATTTGCCCTAGTTGTTTAACTGTTCTTTCTCCATCTTTTTCTCCCACTGAGCAGAGGGCCCAATGTAGGGCTCCATCCCAGGATCCTGGGATCATGACCTCAGCTGAAGGCAGATGCCTAACCAACTGAGCCACCCAGGCGTCCCACTTGAGTCTTTTTAAATCCAGAATATTACATCAGCCTCTTTGGGGGGCATCTTGATGTTGACATTTATGAAAGAAGAGAAACCAGTTATATGAATTTGTCTGGTCTGATGTAGTCTCATTAGACTCAGGCTGTGAATTCTTGGCAGGAATATGGCAGAAGTGATACCGTGTCCTAGGTAGAGCATATGAGGAGACAGAAGATATTGGTTTATTTTGGTCTTGGTGATTGTATCAAAATAAATAATAATGTAATGGGATATGACCCGTTTAATCAAATAAAACTCAGTAGGGAGAGAAGAGAAAGCTCTTCCTTAGAGTAAAGTGCAAACTAATAAATATAGAAGGTTTGATGGATATAGAGCATGGAAAGACTCTGATCTGATTGACCTTTTAAGCCAGATACTTCTTTTCTGTGCATTAGAGGATGCTTATCAACATCTCTGGTCTCTACCTGCTAGATGCCAGTAACACTCCCCCAGTTTTGACAACCAAAAATATTTCCAGATATTGCCAGATATTCTCTACAGGGCAAAATCATATTGGTTAAGAACCAGTGAGTTAGACAATCATTAGGGGATACTAAAACTAGCAAGTGAAAGTTTAATGAAGAACAGGTTTTTTACATATCTTTTTACAAATTAATTACAAAGAGAAAAGCAGAAATGTTATAGTAGAGAAACTTGGTGTGGATATCACCTTAATAAGTGATCAAAGCCTTTTTGGGTTACTGTTTATATAGCTTTCAACCTTTGTTAATGTCTTCTTTTTTTGTGTGTGTTTTCATAAGAGGGAGAAATATGTATTTTCACTATAGCTTTTCAATTAAAGATTCAGACATCTTAAACATATAAGGATGGTAATTAATGTTATAGTTTATATGTTTATGTTTAGTATTTTTTACTTGTACTAGTATTTCTCTGAAATTCAGCAGGCTAATGTAAAAGTACTTGTGGGGCACTTTTGAAAAAGGCTAAATTGTTTACTTTTATAGATGACTTAAATATGTATGACATCTGGCTTGGGTTTTGGACATTTTTCGTATTAAAGATTTAGACAAAAATGAATTTAAGTTCCTAAAGGAATCTGATTATGTATTTTATAGCAACTAATTTAGATAAAAACTTTTCTTTTTCTCCTCAATATAGTGAGTTTAAATCCTGCCTGGAAGGAACTCGTGGCACAAAGACCACCTTCAGGTCTTATATCTGGGGCCCTTCTCTTCTCCGTTTTGTCTCAGATCATCATCTGCATTGGATTTCAATCTTTGGGGTTTTTTTGGGTCAAGCAGCAACCTTGGTATGAAGTATGGCAGCCACAGTCAGAGTAAGTTGGTCAATACATTTTAAAAATCTGTGTGAAATGTTTTAGAATTTATGTAAAAGTTTGCAGACAGCTTGATTAAACAATTAAAATTATTTGGCCTGTATTTGACTTTATATCATGGTAACTCCTTTTATTTTTAGGAAAGATGGTCAGGCATCAAGGTAGTAATGATATCCGGATATTGGACCAGTTTCTTAATTAGCTACTGAGCCTTACTTTCTTTATCTGTAAAACGAGAAAGTTGAAATTAATCAATAGTCTCTTCTAAACCCAGAATGTTTGTGCATCTAAATTTTCTGCCCCAAATTTAGGAAATGACATTTTAAAACCTAAAAGAACTTGTAAAAAAGCACTAAGTGCTTCTCTTATTTATGGGTAGAGTGTTCTATCAGTCACAAATTATGATAACATTAATTAATTAAACATGTAAGCCGGGGTGCCTGGGTGGCTCAGTCAGTTAAGCATCTGACTCTTGATCTCAGCTTAGGTCTTGATATATCAGGGTTGCAGTGCAAATTCAAGCCCCCACAGTGGGCTCCACGTTGGGTGTGGAGCCTACTTAAATTAAAAAAAAAAAACAAAACAAAAAAACCACCAACAAACCGCAAAAAACATGTAAGCTATTCACTGAGGTAGTTTTGTAGAATTATATTTTTATCATATAATTTATAGTTTGCTTGATGAAGGGAGCAAAAGTTGTCTTCAAAAATTTTAGGAAACTTTGAGAAATTTAACATTAATGTTTGCCTATATGTACATGTAAACACTGCAAATGCAAAGGAATAGATGGAATTGTTCTGGAGAAGCTTTCCAGAATTCATTTGTAGCAGATTAACATTTTGTTACTACTTGCCTGTGCTTATGTAGTTAATGTTTTAGTAATGGGTGTGATATATGTTTGACAGTCCTGCCCAGCTGGAAGTAGAGCTGAGAGAGCACCACAGCCAGAGAATACTGAGGGTCATCTCAGTGCTAAGTGCTTTGCTAGGCATTTACATGAGTCATCTTGCTCATTCCCCACAGAAACCCTGTGATGGTGCAGGTGGTATCCACCCTTACACGCCAGGAAATGGGGGCTCAAATTTAATATTTCCCCAGTTAAGCTAAAAAGTGGTAGAGCTAAGGTCAAACCTAAGGTCTGTGAACATTTACTATGTTAAAATTACTCCCAAAATTTGGTTTCTTTTCTTTAAATTTTAATTCCAGTATAGTCAACATACAGTGTTATATTAGTTTTTTTTTTTTTTTTTTTTTTAAGATTTTGTTTATTTGACAGACAGCGAGAGAGGGAACACAAGCAGGGGGAGTGGGAGAGGGAGAAGCAGGTTACCTGCTGAGCAGGGAGCCCGATGCGGGGCTCGATCCCAGGATCCTGGGATCATGACCTGAGCCGAAGGCAGACGCTTAACGACTGAGCCACCCAGGTGCCCCTACTTTTATCCCCAAGTTTAAAAAGAGGGGCTTGTTAAATATGAAGTTTCTTCTAGTTTTTTTTTTTTAACTGATTGGAATGTGACTAAGGAGAAGAGACCCTCAACACTCCATTGGCTGTTCTATATATTTTACCTTGATATTGTTGGATCTTTTCCTATAAAAACCTTATTTCTGTTAATGAAAGTGATTCAAGACAGTTAAGGTAAAATTGGTTTCTTTTGAGAAATGAGTATTGTATTTAGTAATATAAAAATGTTTTGTGTTCTAGTGCTTGTAATACAACAGGAAGCCTATATTGGAATTCTTCACATTTGTACAATGAAACCAATCTTGATACACATAATATACAAAATTATGAAAATACCACAGTGTTTTTTATCTCCAGTTTTCAGTACCTCATAGTGGCAATTGCTTTTTCAAAAGGAAGACCCTTCAGGCAGCCTTGCTACAAGAATTGTAAGTTTGGCATTTGTGATTTTTATCCTGCTTCCTTTCTTTAAAAATAATGTAAGAAGAGTAGAGTTGAAACTTCTTTCAAAGTGAAATAGGTCTTCACAAATAGAACGAACCTAGTGATTTAGATGTTTATAGTCTTGTTTTGTTCTCATGGTAGCTGCCACTCTAAAGTTGAAAATTGAAGCCACCAGTTCTAAACATTCCGGGTTTTCACATCCTCTTGCTTCTGGCTCCAGCTTTTATTTTTACAGCCCATTGCAGACAGAGTTAGAATTAGAAATAGGAACAGAGGTTCTTCAGTTGGAACAGTGGGTATTATACTTTGCTTCTGGGTGGTCTGCACAGTGCCAGCTGTCTTTTTCATCATTTTTGACACTGGTACAGACATTATTCACCTGGAATTCTTTGTGTCACCTTTGCATCCACTGCTGAAAGGGTCAGTAGAATGGAGTCTTGTGCCTATGTCGACTCATTTAACTATGGCAGTAGGAGATAGCATCTTGATTGATCAAAATTAGGGTTTATGGGGAAAAAGTCAGTTACTATATATAAACTGCTAATTTTTAAAAAATTGAGAATATACTAATTAATATGTGGGATAACTTAATTATTTTCATAAAGAACTTTCAATTTTTGCAGTATCTTAGAATGAATAGTAGTTGAGTTTACAAAGCATTTTCACATTTATTCTACACTACATGGTTTGTAGGTCACATTTTATTACTCTCTATTTTGGACAGGTAAGCCTATACAAGTATCAATAATATTGAAATCTGTTTTTACTTTTTTCTTTTTTTAAAAAAAACTCATATTGGGGAACTTGGGTGGTGCAGTTGGTTGAGCCTCTGACTCTTGGTTTCAGCGTGGGTTGTGATCTCAGGGTCATGGGATCGAGCCCCACATCAATCTCTGTGGAGCGTGGAGTCTGCTTAGGATTCTCTCTCTCCCTCTGTCCCTCCCCCTCCAAAAAAATAGGTGTTGGAGCGGGGGGGAAAACCAAAAACCTGATATTATCTAACAAGTAGAAACTGTATTACTGAGAGCCATATTGGAAGCATGCTTTGGGCCAAAAAGCCTTCCATAGAAGGTCAATCACTTCTTCTAAGAGTACTTCATAACTAAAGTTAATTAAAGTTGACATACATGTTTTATTTTTAGTTCCATATTTTTAAATTTCAAGGAAATATTTAGCATGCCTAAGGGTAGCTAAAACATCTGTCAGAGAATAATGCTTTCTTTATATAAGAAAACTGGTGTTCAGACTGTTTAATAAGCAAGACAGCCATGTCAGTAATTTTAGAGATCTAAGTAAATCTACCCTATCCATGCTTCTCAATTAAAAAAAGAGATTATTAATTGCCTGTTTTTAAAATGTGTATTTGGTATTATTTGGAAAACTTCAAAAAATATTAAAGGCTTTGTATTCCCATTTAACTTTGTATTAAGATATTTTGTATTTGCATTTAGTTTCAAATTGACTTGAATAAATAATAAACTCAGTTTTTGATCACTGGACTATTTTTTTTTAAATGTAGTATAAAAAATTATGTTTTAGCGAATATATAGCCACAAAACCTTTGTCCTGCATATAAGCAGCTTGTGTGTGTTTGTTGGCGGATAAACAGAAGTGCATGCTGTCTTAAAACATGCCTCCTGAAAAATAAAATAGGAACACTAAACACAAACGTATTTTGCTAATTTTCACATCTTGTCTCTTGGTCTGTCATTGGAGCCCCTTAATCTTGGAGTAACTGATGAATAAAGAAAGGTAGAAAAAAAAAGAAGTGACAGAAATAAAGTCTAACTGTATAAAGTAATATACAGTATAAAGTATAAATAAAGCTGGGAATGAATGGGGAAAGGTTAAGGCTTTACTAGAGCTGACATTAGCTTTTCATTTTCTCCTTTAGAATTGACAGCAGTTCTTTGTTAGGACTTGCTGGTTGCTGTTCTCTGTATCTAAACAGTGAAATGTATTAAACCTGTCTTGAGATTATTGTCTTTAAAAATTAATCTCATTCTTAGGCATTTCAGGCATTCTCGTCAGAATGTTTTTGTTCTTTTCTACTGGTTGGATTCTGAGTCAAACTGAATTTCAGTCTGCGGTGACCCACTTTCAGCTTTAGCTTAGTCCAGTTATATTTTCTCCTTTGACCATGCTATCATTTCAAGGGCCATGAAGATATGGACTCAGTTCTTACACTGTCATTTAACTAGATTTGGCTTCGGTTTTTGCTACAGTTTCTTACTTGCCTCCTATAACTTCCTGCTTGTGACATCCAAGTCCTTTCTCAGTCTTTGAAGATACCACTACTGAACTGCCAGTATCTCCTCCTCTACAGGGCCTCTGCATTTTTTCCTGTTCCCCTGCCATGCCTGAATTGGTTGGAACAGATACCTAGAGGCCCTACAGGATAAGGTGGCCTTTCAAAGACAAGAAACTGAGTTAGGAAGTGGCGTTAGGAATAAAAAGATTTGAAACTTGTGGTTATAGGTCAGAAGACCCCAGTTCATATTTTTGAGGAAGGAACAGCAAGAGAAGTATATATCAAAATCATGAACGAGTATTGTAGGTTTATTTATTCTATGTAAGGTTTTATTTTTGAGTCACATACTAAGGGGAATATAAAGGAAATCCTTTCTGGTGCCTGGTTTTGATGCCGTATTCCATCAAGACCATCTGGTATCATTAACAAATCTGTGATGCCATAAGCTGGGACATATTTAATAATAACTTGAATTTACAAATACTTTGCATTTTAAGGACCAAGTCTGCTCTTTTGTATGGTATCCTCATCATATCCCCATCTTATTAGTTAAAATACCTTGACTCCTAAGGACTTGTTCATGTTCACACAGCTTTATGGTAAAATATAAATTTTTAACTTTAGGAACATTCTCCCCTGATCTCCAGTCACCACCAACACAGAATTTGTTTTGATTGCTGTCTTCTGGTGAAGAGTATTGCTTGTACTTAAGTAGCATTGCTAGGACAGTCTAGGAGTGGAGAGCACAGTCTACTAGAAACTCCACAGCTTTCGAAAATGAATACCTGATTTTCCCATTCTTGGTTTCTCTACTGATCTTTTCATTTCAGTGGTTATATACATCTGCCAGCCATGCACAGTCCCTGTCAGACTCCTTTTTCTCCCCTGGCTAAACAAAGGAGAGGTTTAATTACTTATTTTCTGCTTCACATGGAAATCTTGGCAGGTTTTTGGAGGTGTGATCAAAGGAAGTGGCTCTAGGAGAAAGACAGGAAAATTTGAGAAACATTGTTGAGGTTGGATGTAAGAAGTCTGTGAGCCTGAGTAAAAAAATGTTTTCTGGCAACATGTCAGGAACTAGATTGCAAATCTGTTTTGCTTATAGCTGTAAAAATGCAGTAAGATTTGGAAAACATTCAGTATGGGCTATTACTATTTTGAAATAACTTTTTCTGTCTCCATGTCTCTCTATTTGTATTCTGGCATTTGTATTCTCTGGCTTTTGTATTCTGACCATTTCTTCTTGTCCTTTTTCTGATTTTGTCTTTTGTGTGTTTCTGTACTTCCAACTAGCACTTTCTAAACACTTTAACTGACCACAGTAACTATTTGAATTAACTTACATATTGCTTTGGTTGCTACATTTATTGAACAGAATGTTATATTTCCTGTTTACAGTTTAATAGTGTGTTTTAAAAAATAAAAGTCTAAGAAGAAAAAGTTTTTAAAAATCTAACATGGGTCCCAAATTTTTCATCCTGTTGGTCAGTGACTCATAATAAAAGTTTCCCCCCTTTGGCATGAATGTTAATATAACTTCCAGCCTAAGTTGTTAGAACAATAAATATGTATATTAAATATATAAATCAATATATAATATAATGTTATTTCTACAGGACAGTAAATATTGGCCTATGGTTTTTTTTTTTTTTTTTAAAGATTTTATTTATTTATTTGAGAGAGTGAGAATGAGAGAGAGAGAGAGCATATGAGAGGGAGGAGGGTCAGAGGGAGAAGCAGACTCCCTGCTGAGCAGGAAGCCCGATGCGGGACTCGATCCCAGGACTCCAGGATCATGACCTGAGCCGAAGGCAGTCGCTTAACCAACTGAGCCACCCTGGCGCCCCGGCCTATGGTTTTGAACTGACATACTAACAGTGTTTATATTTATAAATGACTTGACTCCTACATTTAAAAATAGTATGAGATCCCTCTTTTACAGTCCATAAAATAGGATATTAACTTCTTTACCCAATCTGAAGGCTTTATCATAAAATTTTGGTTTTATATGGTATTAGTAAAATTTAAGTTTCAAGATGACCTCAAATAAGAACTTGTAAATAAATATCCAGGCCAAAAAAAAAAAAGGAAAAAAATTGGGGGATATTATAATGGGGAAATTTCTGAACCTTAAGGCTCATTATCTAAGAGTATGCTTGTATATGTGCAAACGTATGCATGTATGTACACAGTTAACAAAATGGCCATAAGCGGGGAGTTTTATTTTTGAGTTAGGAAAGTAATGCAAAGTAATGCTGGATTGAATTTACCATTCCTAGCTACTGCAGCACGCGGGTTAGCCCATGTTTAAAATAGTAAATCAACTCAGTTTCTGGGTTTTAGCTAACATTTTCTGTGGAAATATTTTTACAGAGGAAGTCATTGAGAAGGTGGGATTCACTTAACAGAAATATAGTCAAATTAGAATGCTTCTATTTAGGATTATAACATACCAAATACTGGGAATAAATGTTATTCAGTACTTTTATAGTCAACAGTAATTAGAGCATACATGTTTTAAATGATAATCTCATTTTGCTCTACACAGTCTAGTCTCCTGTATTTGAATTATATATGGGCTTGATTATCTTATAAAGTAGCTATCTATCTGGGAAAAATAGAAATAAATGTCCATAAAGGTCTGTCTCCTATTTTTATAAATGCTGATTATTTCTGTATCACATAAATGAATTTTTTGGGCCTAAATAATGTACTGTACTCTAGGAAATAACATAAAACACAGACTTTATATACTTCACCAACCTAAATAGATAGATTCAAAGCCAAATTTAAGATTGCCAGTATGCCAGTTGTATTATATGCATTTTTATTTAAAGGAACTTCTAATTTAATTGTTTTACTTTCTTTTTCAGATTTTTTTGTTGTGTCTGTGATTATTTTGTATGTTTTCATATTACTCATCATGTTGCATCCAGTTGCCTCTATTGACCAGGTTCTTCAGGTAAGGGTTCAGCACATCAATTACTACTGGTTGTCTGAGGGTGATAATAAGTAGGATAGCGGTAGTGAAACAGTAATAGAAAAATGACACGTTAGTATTACGTGATACTTACAGAGCCAAATGGGACTTCTGGAGGTTTGCTAGGGCTTATGATCTACCCCCTCCTTTCCTCTCATAGTACTGGGGACAGGGATTCAGCTGTCAAGGTCTTTTTCCCCAGGATCTCTTCTTTCTGAATTTTCTAAGATGCAGTTATATTAACCCAAATATACCCTAAAAAGAATAAAGAACATAATTGAAACAGCAGCTTTTATTGAGTCTCCTGATATTTTATGTCTCTTTCCTGTTTCTTCAGTCTTTGCTTCTGGTTCCATTTCCTTATCTACAAACAAATGTTCCTTGGTCTTTAGAAATAAAAAACTTTGACCCTGTTACTTGATCTGTCCCTTCTCAACCTACTTCTTGGAATAGTCTGTACCTACTGCCTTTTCTTCACTGTCCACTGAGTTCATCTTTTCATTAAAAGCTTTATGAATGATGAAATACTTGTTTTGTATAGAAGAATATGCACACATATTTAAGTTGTTAAGCATAATAGTAATAAAATAACACCCAGGAGTTCATTATCCAACCTAAAAAAAAGGCAACATTACCAACACCAGTAAGACACTATAGCATACCTTTCTCCAAACACTCTGAGGGAACCACTATTCTAATTTTTTGCTTCATTCTGTTGCTTTTCAGTATACACTTACCATGCTGTATGAAGCCATAGAGATAGTTTTGCTTGCTTTTGACCTGTATGACAGTGGTATCTTACTGTTTGTATTTTTCTGTGACTTGCTTTTTCCCATTAGCATTATTTTTAAGATGTGTCCTTGTTGATACATGCATTTCATTTTCACCACTCTGTAGTATTCCATTATAGGAGTATCCTTTCATTCATTTCTCCATTCTCTGTTGGAAAATAATTAGATTGTTTCTAGTATTTTCCCATGTTCAGGGTTGGTTTATCTCAGGTACAAGCAGCTGTGTTATTGAACTTTGAAGAGGTTGACCATTTATAGTCTTAACCAGCAGTGTGTATATGAGTGTGTCTGTTTCCCCATTGAGGGATTTAGATAAGCACTTTAAGCAAAAGAAGAAAACAGAAGAAAACCCATTTTTGTTTCTCTCCTGGCATATGTGTCTTCTGCTTCACAGCCAAATTATTTCTTGAAAGAGTGCAACATTCAATTCACCTCTCACATACTCATCAAATAGTTTGGCTTCTACCCCTGCCAGTGTAATGAAATTGCCCTGGTCAAGGCCATTAACAACTTTCTTCTTAAATCCAGCGGACTTGTCCTTTTAGTTTTTTTCCAACCTTACTTGACGACTAGTATTTGAGAGGTTAGCCAGGCAATTATTCTTGAGATCTCTCTACAATTTTGTGATGCTGTACTCCCTTCTGATTTTTTCCTACCTCTGTGACACCTTGTTCTTATTCTCCATGGTGGTTCCAGACTCTCCTGTTCCTTAAATGTTAGTGTTCCACACATTTCTGTTCTTCTCCCTCGTGTTACTCTGTGTATTTGGATAAGCTCATGTATAGTGCCGGCTTCACCCATGGTATCTTCTGTGTTGGCCTAGATCTCACAACTGAGCTTTAAAACTGAATATCCACTGACATACTGAATATTATATGCATGGTTCACCTATCAGTTCTCTCATTCAGCATCTTGATGGCTAAGCTTATCATCATGTTTTCCCTCAACACTGCTTTGTCTTTGTTTTTTTTGGTACCACTATTTATCCAAGTCAGAAGTGTGTATATGTGTCCTTGTCTTCTTTTCTTTGCATAGTCAGTCAGTTGCTAGATTCTCCGTTTTCTTACTCTGAATCTATTTTAGCTTTGCTTCATCCCATTTGCCAGCTAGAGGGAAGCTCTTGTTTTCTCTACTCACAATACTTTTAACACCAAATGTGTGCCCCACACCAACCAGTTCTCCAACTCTGGATACCAACTGGGTATCTTACAATTTGGTTCTTAGACCAGCTACCTGGAATTAGCACAGACACTACAAGTTAAGGGCTCTGTCCCACAAGAGTGCTCCTCAACTTCAGAGACCAGTGGCAAGTCCTAGGTCATCCCTTGTACTTCTGACTAGTTATAAATCAGGGTTCCCAGAACTCCCTTCTCAGGTTTGATAATTTGCTATGAAACTCAGGTTAACACTTAATGTTTATTGGTTTATAATAAAGGTACAGATGTACAGCCAGATGAAGAGGCAGGTAGTCCAAGGTCTGGAAGGGTCTCGAGCATAAGAGCTTCTGTCCCTGTGGAGTTGAGATGTACTACCCTCCCAGCACATGGATGTGTTGGCCGAACCAGAAGCTCTCTAAACCCTGAAGTTCAGGGATTTTTTTTTAATGGAGGCTTCATCATGTCATGGTCAATTATTAACTCAGTCTCCAGCCCCTCTCCCTTCCATGGAGGATGGGAGAGTGGGGCTGAAAGCTCCAAGCTTCTAATCATGGCTTAGTTTTTCTGGTGACCAGCCCCCATCCTGAAGCTATCAAGGAGCCCACCAAGAGTAGCCTCATTAGAATAAAAAACATCCCCAGGAAATTCCGGGGGATTTAGAAGCTCTGGGTTAGATATTCCTGTTGCCACCATCACTCAGGAAATTACAAGAGTTTTAAGAGCTCTGTGTCAGACAGAGACCAAGTAAGTATTTATTATTTTGTGCCCCCATCACTAGTTTTGACTTCCATCATTTCTTGTCTTGATCACTATAGCAGTCTCCACCCCTGAAATCTTTTTTGCTGGAGTCATAGGTTGTTTTTCTAGAACATATTAGATGGTATCACTTCTCCGCACCTAGCACAGTATTTTAGGTACTCAGTAAATATTTGTTGACTAATAGGTGAATGCATGAATGGGATTTTTTCTTTTATTTTTTAGATCTTAGAAATTAACCAGATTTTAAAGTGAAAACTTAGGCTGTATTTGTTAAATCGATTTGTATAGTTCTTTTATGAATTTGTCTTTGTAACAATATATAGTGTTTTGAATGATACTTCATTATTTAATCAGTATCTGCTTCATTGTTTAAAGACAGGATTTTATTTTAAAAATAGGAAATTGCTAGAAATTCGTGAACTAGTAGAAAGCATCGACTTTTCAGTCTGGGTAAATAGGATTTGACTCCAAGCTCAGTCACTTTACCCTATTCTTTTAACCCTGAGTTACACTTTTGAGTTTTATCCTCTGAAAAGTGGATATACCTTGTGGCATTGTTAAGGATTGAGTAGATAATGTATGTGAAGGTGCTTGGTATGTAATAGGAATTCAGTAAATATTGAAATTTTGATATAATGCTGTAATATCAACTGCATACTATAATTTTAACTTAAAATTTTGTCTTACAGATAGTGTGTGTACCATATCAGTGGCGTATAACTATGCTCATGATTGTTCTTGTCAATGCCCTTGTATCTATCATGGTGGAGGTAAGCATTTCAGATAATTAAATGGCTACGTTGCTGCTGTGGGATTCTTGGTGATTTATTAGTCTTGGGGGAAGAGGACAGATAACATTATGGAAGCCCACAAAGAGTTTCAGTCTCATTTTAGTTAAATTGATTTAGCTCTGTCTTCTGACCTTTTCCATGAACTGATAATTGTCATATTAAGGGATATGATGTAGCTGCACTCTTATAGATAGGAGAAAATAAGCAGTGAGATAGCAAAAATTAGTGATCTATAGAAAGGGGAGAAGATTGGTGTTCAGGTGGCCCCTAAATTAGTAAACCAGTGATACAAAATCAGAGTGGGTGTGTACAACCAGAGACCTGTGATTTACAGTAAAATCTCCCATTTAAGGTAGGAAAGGAAGGAGGGGGCTTTCTCCATGAAATGTAGTAAATTTTAATAATAGTTCATTGAAAGTATAAAATAATGACCGCTGTGAACTTAATGGCACTGATTACTGGAACTTCCTCCTTGGTATTTACTTCTGAGTTTCCTCTGGAGGCTTAAGTCCTCTTTGATCCATTGTATATTATATAGTTACTCTCCTATTAGGATTGCCTTTAAGTTGACTTCTATAAAAGGAGCTAGTAACTTCTCATTTGCTGCTTATTAATAAAATTTTGTCTGTTCTCAGAACTGTTATGATTCACTCCTACAGTAGCAATATATGAAATGGAAGAAGGAGCTAAGGTTGTGATTTTTAAGTGAAGGGTTTCTTCATAGGGCAGGCTTTTGAATTAAAATTAGGTAATTTGTGGGAAAATGTGTATACTTTGGTGATAATAGTTCTCGACTTGGAAATTGTGCTTAATTTGTTATCTTTCTAAAAGATGACTTGGTATTTAAATTTGGTCATAGTGGGCAGCGTGGATATTAACATAATATCTTTTTAAGTTGCCCAGTGGAAAGTATTTTTGCTATTTCATGGACACTAGAAAGCACATCCAAGATACTATATTTTAAAAGCTTTCCTTTTTCTATAGTATAAGTTCATCTATTCACGCAAATTAAAGAAAAACAATTTTTAGGGAATCCTCTCATAATCTCTTAATTTACTATTCTTGCTCACTATCAAAAGAATTGTGTTGGACTCTGATGAAGTCATACTCATTTATAGATACAGAATTAATATGTTAATTCAATGAAAATAATTCATTGTTAAGAAAAAAGACTCAGATTATAAGCATTATTTTAATATGGGAAAGACCCAAGGATTCAAATAAAAGCCATATTTTGTGGAAATTTTAGGGGTCCCATTTTATCAAGAATTTTATGGTGATTTATATTTGTTACAAAAGTGTTCTTGTAAAAAAAAAAAAAGTTCTGTTGTTATCCTTACCCTTTTCAAATATTAACTGAAATTGTCTATATGAAAACCAAGTCATGTTTTTCACTAATGATGCAGCATTGTATGAGCCTTTTAAAATGTGCACATTAATAAAGAATGACTTAGTCATTTTTAATTCTTAACTCACTGGAATATCTCTCAGAACTTCTTCCTTGACATGGTCCTTTGGAAAGTTGTGTTCAATCGAGACAAACAAGGAGAATATCGCTTCACCACCACACAGCCACCACAGGTTGGAAATCAGCACTTACTCTCAATTCTTCACGTGTATTTAGGCTCTTTTAGTTGTGTGCTCTGCCTTATGTAGGGTGGTGTTCTGTTGTGTGTTGCCTCAACCTTTTTCCCTATGCCCGGCATTTCATTCCCTGTAAGGAGTCCTAGAAAATTCTTGGCAAACATTTGTTACAGGCTTTTCAGGACTTCAGAAATTTCATAAGTCTCTTTTCCATTCCAATCCTTATCTTCGCTGTGTATAAAGGTCTTGTTCTCAGTGGTGAGAGTTAAGTTTTCCATTTTTCTCTGGTTTCTGTGTTTACGGTTTTCATGAGTCCCATTAGAACCTAAATGGGATTCATGTAAACGTAGTTATGAAATGGGAATTGTTCATGAGTCAGAGTTCAGAGGCCAAAAGCTTGAGGAATTATTTCTGATCTCTTGTCAGCAATTACTGTGCCTTAATTTTGGGTGGATCTTTGGCTTTTCCAAACACAGGTCTCTCTTCAGAAAAATTTTCAGAGACCATGCATATCTTCATAGAAATCACGGCTTAGGACTTCTGATTTTCTGGATCCATTAGTAGCGTGTTATTTGAAAGATATTCAAGCTCCATAGTAAGAAGAGAAACAGATGAGTAAGATGCATTTCCTGGTGTTTGGATGTTGGAAGTATAGTTACATACTATAACATACAGTCATATAGTATAGAACTAATACATGTTATAGAGTGTGTGTAGAAGCATATGTATGTACTTATACAACATACAAGGTAACATATAAGGTGGGTCTTATTTTTTTAAACTGATACCATTGAATCGGCTCTGATCCAGCCCATTTGGGTATAGAGAACTTGACAGTACAGTGTCTCCCCACCTCGTTACCTGACCCATTGCTGTTTGTAGGTAGGTGATGCACTTTTACACATATAAGTTCTAAATCTTCCGTTCATCCTGAGGCACAGGGAAAGCTTTCAGAGTTCAAGAGGATTCCCTGGCATTTCTGAGTTGTGCCTCTCACTTATTTTTAGCCTTCTTTTACCTAAGTAGCAACTTCCCGAGCTTTATTTTGGTAATTCAGCAGGCTTGATGCCCAGAGTAATGTCACAGATTGCTTTCTTTATAAGAGGTCCCATGGAGTGCCGTTTCCTTTTCTACTGCTTTATGATGAAGAATGAGAGTTTGTGGTAGTAATGGCATGAATCTGGCTTCAGCTTCAGTTCCTTTTTCTCAAAGCAGTGTAGTGATATGGCCACAGCTGTATCAGGGGCTCGTGTCCTTCAGCTAAATCTCCTCTGTGTCCAAGTTTTTTTCCTTTAGGTTACCTCACTACATGACTTCAAAGTGTAGATTCTTGCTCATATCATCAGTCCTCATATGGAATGTTTGTACTGGCAAAGACCCGGGCCAAGGGAAACATTTACATTGAGTTTTCAGCATCTCCAAAGAGTTCTCTAACTATTGATCTAAACAGGAAATGCAAGGGCACCTGGCTGGCTCAGTCAGCAGAGCTGCTGATTCTTGATCTCGGGATTGTGAGTTTGAGCCCAACGTTAGGTGTAGAGATTACTTCAAAAAAAAAATCTCTAAACAGGAAATACAGGTTCTGAGGAGGCATTATACCCCTATTTAGTTAAAAGTGGGTATCATAAGCCTCCTTTAAAATATTTGAATTGGAAATTTCTCCTCACTTTTCAACCAGAATTAAATGGGAGAAAATTCTGTCATTTGCTAAATCCCTGTTTTTCTAGAAATTTGTTAGTATCTGTCCTCATTTTTAAGAGTTTGTGTCTCTCATGTGATGTCCTACCTCTGAAGTATTCAGAGGAGAGAAAGTAGAGAGTGGTCTAGCATAGGCAGCTCTAACATCCGCTGTGTTTGCCACTTTGTTCTGAGAATCACGGAGTAGACAAGAATTTTAGTCTTCAATTTCTGTAGTCATGATTAAGAAAGCATTTTTCTTTTTAAATTACTGGCTTTAGAAAAGAGTTCTTGTAGGGGCACCTGGGTGGCTTAGTTGGTTGGGCATCTGCCTTTGGCTCAGGTCATGATCCTGCTGGGGTCCTGGGATCGAGCCCCAGGTTGGGCTCCCTGCTCAGTGGGGAGCCTGCTTCTCCCTCTTCCTCTGCCGATCCCACTGCTTGTGCTCTCTCTCTGTCGAATGGATAAATAAAATCTTTAAAAAAAAAAAAGAAAAAAGAAAAGCGTTCTTGTAATGTTTTAGCACAGAATGATACACTTTCATCTTCTGACACTGCTATGTGTAATGTGGTTTCACTGTTCATATTTGTGACCCTTCAAGAACCAATCAGCTAGTCATATTACCATAAGGCTATGATTCTCAGTCAGAGACAGTTCTGTTTGCCCCTCCCCACCCCGACATTTGCTGGTGTCTGGAGACATATTTGGTTGTCACAATTGGAGGGGAGAGGGGTTGCTACTGGCATGTAGTGTAGGTAGAGGCCAGGGATGTTGCTAAATAAACTTCCTCCAATAGTAAGCAGGACAAACCCCTCACAACAAAGATTTTGTTTGTTTTTTGTTTGGAGAGAGAGCAAGAGAGTGTGCATGGGGGGGGGGAGGGGCAGAGGGAGAGGGAGAGAGAAAATCCCAAGCAGGCTCAATGCTCAGTGTGGAGCCTGACATGGGACTCGATCCCAAGACTCCTGAGATCATGACCCAAGCTGAAATCAAGGGTTGGATGCTTAACCATCCAGCAGCCTCACCACAAAGAATTTTTAGTCCCAAGATGTCACTAGTGCCAAGGTTGAAGGTGAAAAAGAAAGTAGAGGTGAGAGTAACCTGCTCCATCAAGGACTTCTGTGGCCACTGTAATTCTGCTCTGCCACAAACTCTCATTCCACGTCTGCCTGCTCTGTGCTCTTTTCTTCCAAGAATCCCATGGATCTTCTCAGACTGCAGCTCCCAACCATCTATATTAATTCTGGGGGGAAGAAAAACCCTATTTCTTTTTTTTTCCTTCCTTACCATATAGACCCAAGGGCCGCTGAGTTGGGTTGAAAGTTTCAAAGCTAGAGGCCCTAGATTAAGCACCAGGTCTTAGACATTTGGATTGGGAAGTCAAGAGCCCTATCTGAAAATCTCTCATAACTTTTTCTAAAATATCTGGTGATCTACAAGGCACACTGTACAACACCTCCGGCATCCTCCCAAATGTTAAGATATTTCTAACTTCACTTTTTTTTTTTTTTTTAAGATTTTATTTATTTATTTGACAGAGAGAGACACAGTGAGAGAGGGAACACAAGCAGGGGGAGCGGGAGAGGGAGAAGCAGGCTTCCCGCGGAGCAGGGAGCCCGACGTGGGGCTCGATCCCAGGACCCTGAGATCATGACCTGAGCCGAAGGCAGACGCTTAACGACTGAGCCACCCAGGCGCCCCTCTAACTTCACTTTATACATAAAGAAGCAATATTCAGTTGACTTGCCAAGTCATTATGCATCTAATGAATGACAGAGTTGGGAGTTGAAACTCAGGGTTTCTGATTTCAGGAAGAGTTTTCTATAAAGCTTTACCCCTGTTTAGGAAGATCTGTGCTGCATATTATCTTACTAAGAAGCATTTGTTAGTATCCTGTGTCTGGTAAACTGAGGCCACTTAGTGGTAGATGTGGACCTAGGATCATGTCATCATGTAGTTTAATCCTGCCTGAGGATTTGTGCCTGATTATGTTTTCCTTTTGCAGGGAAAAGCAAGTATTAGCTGTAGTCTTTATGCCACTTAGAATATTATTTGAACTTATTTAGATAGAACGCTAATTCTGATTGTCTTTATTTTATATTCAGGATTGGTATGGAAGAAGACTACTATGAAAACCACAGTATCATTGCAACATTTTCCCCACAAGCATGGCTTTATATTTTACATGCTACCCATGAAAACATTTCCTAAAAGTAAACTGGCATTGGGATTCTAGAATGAACGGTTTGGAATGGTCTAAGAAGCAGGAGAATTTTAGCTGTAGATCTTTTTGAAAGTTCTTTGTGGTCTCTCTGCTGGGCTTTGGTAGCATCTTACCCATCTTTGAGGGATACGCTTGGTTATTTAACCATTCCTTTTGGGAGCAAATGAGAAGATCCAGTTGCTATAGCTATAGTGTTCTCCTGCTTCGGGGACTTAGGCCGAGATGTTTGGGGAGACCTGAATGTTCATTCTAGGCCCTGTGATGCTCCACCTTTTTGCCTTCTTGTGACACAGAGCTTGCCTTTCTCTTCTTACTGTCATCATCTCTCCCTTGGTTCATTTCTCATTCTAGCATGCCTGTAGCCCCTTTTCTTTTCTCTCCCAATGAATTTTATTGTATTTGAGGATGTATGTGGTATGTTTGTGTTTGTAATCTAACAAACCTATGCTTGCCTATAGTGTATTTTTGATACTTGGGGAAGGTGAGGTACAGGAACAGGATGTTTCTAATTATAGTGGAAGGGGGATTCCCTAGTGTTTCTTGTGACTTATTTTTTCTAAATTACAGCAAGTGTACTTGTTTTTAATGAGGAAATGAGGATTTTTTAAAAAACATGCACCTTAATGTTAAAAGATTTCTATTGTGATTCTGTTCGCAATGAAATCAGTTTTAATTTTATTGCTTGCCTCACTTTCTACAGGTAGGAAACAGTGGGCTTAGGCGTGTGTGTCTTAAGTTTGAAGACAATGGGCTGTGACTTTCCTTAACTCAGCCTGCTGTGCATTGTTGCATTGCCCTTCAATCTGGACAGACAAGACCTATATGTTTTTGCTTTTTTTTAAAGTCAGCATTCACCATTAGCCTTTTCCTGTGGTCCTTTAACAGTGCTACAGGCTGTAAAATAAAAAGTGACAGCTTTCACATTGATTTAGGAACAATGATCTTTTCCACAATTACATTGAAGAATTTAAACACCTTGGGGAAAAGATAGATCCAAGTAGTGAGTCTCCTCTTTGGTTAAATATTAAGGTGTACTGTGTATGTGCCTAGATGACATGTGTATGTGGGCAGGAATTACAGTTGGCCCTTGAACAACACAGGTGTTAGAGTTGCTAACCACTCCCCTCCCTCCGCAGCCCCAAATCTGTGTATAAATTGTGACTCCTCAAAAACTTAACTACTGGGGCGCCTGGGTGGCTCAGTCGGTTAAGCTGTCTGACTCTTGATTTCAGCTCAGGTCATGATCTCAGGGTTGTGAGATCGAGCACTACGTTGGGCTCCCCTGCTTCACTCGCGCTCTCTGCCCCCTTTCAAGTAAATAAATCTTAAAAACAAACAAAAAAACCAAAAAAACCCTTAACTACTGATAGCCTACGTTGGCCTTACTGATAACGTAAGCAGTCAGTTAACACATATTTTCTGTGTTGTATGTATTATATACTATATTCTTACAGTAAAGTAAGCTAGAGAAAAGAAAATGTTACTAAGAAAATCATAAGGAGAGCGCCTGGGTGGCTCAGTTGGTTAAGCGTCTGCCTTCGGCTCAGGTCATGATCCCAGGGTCCTGGGATCAGCCCCGCATTGGGCTCCCTGCTCAGCGGGGAGCCTGCTTCTCCCTCTCCCTCTGCCTGCCGCTCGGCCTGCTTGCGCTCTCTCTGTCAAATAAATAAATAAAATCTTAAAAAAAAAAAAAAGTCATAAGGAAGAGAAAATACATTTTCAGCACCGTACTATATTTATCAAAAAAAAAAAAAAAAGATCTGCATAATTGGGCTTGCACAGTTCAAACCCGTATTGTTCAAGGGTCAATAGTATTTGTTATTTGAATCACCTCAAGAATCCTATTATCTAGTCTCTTTTGTATCTTAATGTCAGATATTTTCTCGTAGACTTCTTTTAAGGTGATGATAACTCTTTTTAGCTATGACAGTAAAGAGGCTACTAGATAAATGATCTCCAGTGCCCTCCCTCTCCCTCCCCCAACTTCATACAGCTTATTTTTGCCTGTGAATTCCTGCTACCAGTGCAGCTTATTGTGTTTTGTTGACAAAATAAACTAGAAGACCTTTAAAAGTTTTAAAGAGTTTTTAAAGTATTTTTGTTGTTCTCTGCTGGCCAATTTAGAAACATATGTTTCAAAACATGTTATAGCAAATTTGCCTTCCTTGATGATGAAACCATTTTGACTGTCATCATTAGAATGCCTACCTCAGTTATGTTACATTTCATTTTGTGAGATTACTTCAATTGAGATTAAACCTAGTTTCAGTTTGAGTTATATGTTGATGGCACAACAAAAAAACATGGGATTTAAATTTTGCTTTGAAGGAGCAACAGCCAAAATAATTAGAAATGGACTGTTCTTCAGAGGTGAATATAACTAAGGTCTCAGTATAGTCATTTTAGTTTTATCTTATTTCAGTGTTATTTATCTCAAATTTCAATTAAATTCTTGAGGGCCTAGTTTGAATTTACATTTTTAAAAAATTTTATTATGTTAATCACCATACAATACTGAATTTACATTTTTGTATAATAACTAGGGACTGCCTTCTTGTTCTTTTTTTTTTTTTTAAGATTTTATTTATTTTTATTTGAGAGAGAGAGAATGAGAGAGAGGGAGTACATGAGAGGGGGGAGGGTCAGAGGGAGAAGCAGACTCCCTGCTGAGCAGGGAGCCTGCAGGACTCGATCCAGGGACTCCAGGATCATGACCTGAGCTGAAGGCAGTCGCTTAACCAACTGAGCCACCCAGGCGCCCTGCCTTCTTGTTCTTCAAAGATTATTTATCTAAGATCACTATTCATTAAAAACATCACGATTGATCCAGAAAGATTTTAATGCCAGCAGAGCTTTTTATAATGAAATAATACTAAGAAATAGTACTTGATTTATACCTTTCTGTGTACTTCTTTCCAATAGTGGAACACCAGGGGAAACCATTTATAAAAAGAAAAATTTTTTATATTAATGAAAATATGTGAAAAGAAGTGATTGACAGTAAACATGATCTTAAGTTCCATTTTTGACCTAACAATATTTTCATCATGCTTTATTTTTTGAAAGATGACATTAATAGTAATAATAATTTTTACACTGCTTTCTTCCAAAAATGATCAGCTGGCTAAATTGCTAGGAGCAATGGTATAATCTGGGATAGAATATGAGGGTTTCCATATTAAATATTAAAAATGTGTTCTGTCTGAATAGTTTAAAGTTATTCTTAACACATTTGATATTTTGTGTTGTAGAGTCATAGAATCCAGATCTGCAAGTTATTTTAAAAATGTATCTGTACACAAGAGGATAGGTACAAAGAACTAAATAAAATGAAATTGCACTGATAATTTAAAAAAATCTAATCTTAAAAAATATGTTCCTAAATAATTGAAAGCTGACTTTTTTAACTTGGATTTTTTTTTTCATTTATTTGTTGTATTCAGAAGTCATTTCCTCTTTTCTGTGTTGATGTATTATGCTTTAAAAAAAAACTTATTAAAAACAAGCAGACCTTAATCTACTAGTGTGTTCTTTTTTTCCCTTATTTTCTTAGGCGTCAGTGGATCGGTGGGGAAAATGCTGCTTGTCCTGGGCTCTAGGCTGTAGAAAGAAGGTACCAAAGGCAAAGTACATGTATCTGGCTCAGGAGCTCTTGGTTGATCCAGAATGGCCACCAAAACCTCAAACAACAACAGAAGCTAAAACTTTAGTTAAGGAGAACGGATCATGTCAAATCATCACCATAACATAGCAATGCATCGCTCTCGGTGGTATGCTAGTAGCAGGAAAATGTAATTTTAGGACATTCTGATACTGTGTGTCAGAATGGCACCATTTCAGTTTATGTCCCTTCTAATACAGTAGCTGATATGAGAGCTTTTTCTTTTTTTAATAAACGGAACAAAACAAAAAGATTGGTCCATCAGTTAAATTAATAATCAGTCTGTAAAGTCCTATATCTTCATTCAGTAACTACATATTATATATATTTCCAGAATTTTCTTGTTACCCTCACTGAAACTCTTTATATAGGGTACAGAAGAAAGTTGGTATTTGATAGGTTTTTAGACATTAGCTTCTGAGACTTGGTTTATCCATTTAAATTTATTTTCACAACCCCCTTATTAGAAAAAGTCCTTGTTTATATACTGGCCCTAAATTTGTGATTGGTAAATAAAATGGGTGTTAATTCGCCTCCAGTGAAAATAGGTAGAAAGCCCATTTTCATTTGATTCCAAAATTTCTTCCAAAAAATTCCATATATACATACACCGGTTCCCTTTGATAGCCTAGGAGTTTTACGGTGTTGCTTATAGAACAACTCAGGTAATTTCCATTTATGGTTTTATATTTTCTGTACAAACTGCCTGGGTTTTATTTTTCTAATCAGCAAGGTGCTTCACTGCCTTCTTCAGATGTCCCTCAAAGCTATTAAATGGATCTTCTGGTATGTCTGCTGTCAGTAGTATAATTTACTTCACTTATATGTTGTAGAACCATTTTCACTAGGAAAAAAGATTATTTTTTTGGGCAGTAGATTTAGATCTAATATCTCTTCATATCTTTTTTTTCTCTCAGGTTTTATATCATTTTAAATATTTTTATTTTCTATGTTTTTAATTAATGACATAGGATAATAGTGCATTGGGTTTTGTTTTGTTTTGTTTTAGTTTTTTGAGTTAGACTTTAACCTCCTAAAGTTTTTAAGGGTTGATACATGTCTCCTGTAAATAATGAGGCTTAAAATTGAGTGAGTGATTTTGAGTGACTGCTACTTTTTCAAAGCAGTATGAACTTGGGTGAGTTTGTTTTATGCCATTAGGTGGCGCCAGAGGTCAGAGCTTACCTATTTAAGGATGTTTACAAAGGAGCATTATTTGGTTGTAAAAATTTCTGGGAGGAAGAAAATTGAAATAAAGAATAGACATTCATTGAGCCAAAAGAAATGTGAAAAGTATTTTTCACCTTTCTCTTTTGTCTGGTTATGTTTAAATTTTAAACAAAATTAAAGTAACTTTAAAAATGCCTTTCTAGGTAAGATCCAGCAGTTTGGCAAAGCCCAGAGTTATAATAAACAAGGAAACCGATATTGCTATAAAATGGACACTAAACTCCTAAAACTATGTGATATTATCCTATGTTCTTCCTTAACTGGTAGCAGGCTTGTGCTTTTCACTTCCAGCTGATCTTGATTTTCCTGATAGATATTTACCAGTTTATCAGATGTTAGCCAGAACTATAGAACCACGTGGTTCTCTTTTTGTATGCTGCAGAGACCTGAATGGTGTTAGGTAACTATAGGAAAATGTAAGTTACACTCAGGATCACTGTTACTGCTATTGCCACTGATGATTCTTACAAAAATATAATTGAATTTTTCCATCAAAAAGTATAATAGGATATTAATACACGTTAGATAAGAACAGTTGTTCCATGAATGATTCTATGAAGCTATGCATCTTAGACCTCTTGAGCTGTGAATTAGCACTGTTTTCTATAGTTACTTACTCTCTTGATCATTTTCTAATCTCCACATTCATTTTCAATATGTACAAGCATTATTCTTAAGTGGTTTCCCAGAATTGTAGATTTTATTCTTTGATTTAAATACTGAAGCATATAATTAAAGTAATTGCTAAGTAGCAGCTTAAAAGTCCAGTTATCCGTTTGTATTTAACATCTTTAAGAGCATGACCATAAAGAGCTATATTTTTTACACCCTTCTTTTTTTTAACATTTAGATTTTATAAGGGTTTTATATCTCATTTGTCCATATTGTTTTCAAAGGAATGAGGTTTTTAGGTAGGTGGAAGAGCATTTGTAGGAAGTTGGATTTGAACATAGACAAGGTGGGTTGTTCAAGTTGCAATTGATGGTTTCCAGAATGTTATTTGAAGAATGTCTGTGAATCCAGGTGTGGGTCCTACTCAGTGCCATAGATAGATGAGTTCTCTCTCTGTAGGTTACCATTACATAGTAATTTTGATTCTGAACTTCACATTAAATTATTTGAGTGTATACAGACCTAAATTTAAAAATCTGTACATATCTTATTTTGATGTATTAAAGATTAATAAATATTGCCGATTTAAATTTTATTTATGCACATACTTAAAGGACAGAAATGTCCGGGGAAAGTAATTGTTAAATAATGATATGTAACTTTTTAACTTTTTAAATAAATAACAAGATTTTTAATGTGTGTCTCCCTCAGGGTTGTTTAAAGTTTTTTTTCTCCCTCAAATATAAATAGTGGTAACTATATGTTTTGTATCTTCTAGCACCAACTGCTGTAAAGCAATGCTGCAAATAATGCTTGAATAAAAGTGGCTAAGCCAACAACAAAAGAAATACTTTTTATATTAGTTTTATAATTCTTACATTGGAGAGCTTTCCAAATTGCACTTGCATTTAAACAGAACTGTTGCAGTCTTAACTGTATTTCTTTTGTCTCCCATGTTTGTGAAGATAACTGCAGTTTCAGAGGCATGGTAAATAACATATCAGTGTTTATGTAGTCTGTTCCCCAAATGGCTATAGATACAATATCCAGAAAAGAGCAAAATTCAAGCTTTAGAAAACATTCTAAGATCTCACGCATGCGGTTTTGACATATCTGAAAATAGGTTTTTGTATATTTATGGTGGGAGGTGGTTGGGAACTTTTGACAAAATGTGGGATGTTAATTTTTGTACAGTCTGTGGGCATTTACACATATTTTTAATGTAATAAAATTTGGTAATTATGTGCACATTAAATTAATAAGATAGTTACTTCCTGTTATGATTTGTGAATTCCCTAAGACTTTGGATTTTTTTTAAGTAACTTTATATCAGAAATGATACTGCATCTTTATATTTTTTAAAATGTATTGCTGCTCAAGAATGGTACCCTGATGTCAAAAAGGCATACATTCATAATTGTACATTCAGCACTGTAAATAACCTTATGAAATCTTTTTTTGGATTGAAGCTATTCAAAATAAAAATTTAAATGAATGAAATAACATTTTTTTCTGTGTCCTTATACATTTATTTGCCTTTTGGCCAAATACTGCCCTTCTGGATTTCTTTTTCTTTTTCTTTTTTTTTTAAGATTTTTTTATTTATTTGAGAGAGAGAATGAGAGAGAAAGAGAGCATGAGGGGGGGAAGGTCAGAGGGAGAAGCAGACTCCCCGCTGAGCAGGGAGCCCGATGCGGGACTCGATCCCGGGACTCCAGGATCATGACCTGAGCCGAAGGCAGTCGCCTAACCAACCAAGCCACCCAGGTGCCCTGGATTTATTTTTCTACTTTGTAACTTTGCACTTCCTTTTTTTAACTTTGGGTTTTTGAAGGGAATAAATACCACATCCCACATAGATATCACATCATATGTGTGACCATCCCATGGAAACCCATTCATTAGTCAGAGACCCTGTAGAGCCAAATGTTAAGTGTAAGGAGGTCTAAGGGAAATTGTGAAATGTTAAGACTAGAGGCTTATAATCTACTAACAGTTGGGAAGATCAAACGCAGAGCTAATGCCATGTAACACATTGTAAGTTTGAAGTGAAGTGGCAGCCGTGGGTGCAAAAGGAGCACTCCCAAGGAGAGAAAAACTGTGGAACTAACCACTGGTCCTAGAAACCCCTGAGAAGGCAGGACTTTGTGTTGCCTTTGTGCCGGGGTGAGAGGTCCTTCTGGGTATCATGGGTCCTACAGGAGGCGTGCTTCCTCTGCTGTGGCCTATGTGGCTGGCTGTGGTGGGATGGATTGGGTGGTGTTAGAGTCCCAAGTTCTTCCCATTCACAGAGGTTTGTGTAACAGAAGTAGCGGGGGCACAGTTCTGCATGTCTCTCTCTCCCCCGCATGTCACTGCCAGGTGCGGTGTTTCGAGTATGCATTGCAGGGAAGGATGGAGTTGGAGGAGTTTGGATGAGACCGTCACCGTTCAGAGTTGGAGTTGTGACTGCTCTGTGAGTGCACAGAGGTCTCTCCAGTGCCCTGGCCTCGGAGTCTCCCCCTCACTGAAGAGAAAAGCATGTCTCATCCAGGCACTCAGCTCTGCTTTGGAAAGGCCAAACCTCAGAAGCCGGGGTGACTTTTGTACAGAAGTTGCCTCTTAGCATAGCAGATTTCTAACCTGCTACGTGAATCCAAAATTCAAAAGACACAAAAACACGGGAGCCATCGACTGCATTGTTCAAAATACTTCTCAACACCTCATCCAGTTTTTCAGCAAATGGACTCAACAGTGTTCCTCTACTGACTGCAACTTCCATACCCTTCTGGGCATTCAGAATGTCCTGCTCTTTTCAAAGAATAAAAGTTGGAGGTCCTTCTGATCGGAGTGCTTCCTGGGGAAATAGGCCACAGGAGCTTACAAGAATCTGACATGAAGTCTTCCTCTGATTTAAAATCTACACAAATAGAATCCCATCATATATGTATGCTCTGCTGTCCTTGTTTTACATCGGTCTGTGAATCGAAGATGTCAGCATCTGTAGCTCATTCATTCTTTTTAAAGTCCACAAGCCATCCCACTGCATAAATGTTTCATAATTTCGATGACAACTTCCCTGTTGATGGCCATTTTGGTTTTCTTGTTCTTTTTTCTTTTCTACTACACACAACCCTGCAGTGTTTTTGTGCACGGTTATTTTTAAGTACGCTCCACACCTAATGGGCTTGAACTCCTAACCCTGAGATCAAGAGTTGGGTGCTCTACTGACTGAATCCCCAGGTGCCCCATTTTGTGCACAAATGTTAATGAGCTTAGACATGGGATGCATTTTTAGCAGTGGACCTGCTGGACAAAGGATATGTGTATTTTTAATTTGGTTGATGCTCCTAAATTTCCCCCCACAAGTTTGCTCCAATGTATAGTCCACCATTGTAGTATGAAAATGTTTCTTCACACTTCTTAAAGTGCTGGGTATTTTCAGGCTTTAAACATTAAAAGGTTATTTCAGTATGGTGTTGGTGCGGGGATTATCAAATAGCCTGGAAACAGACCCACACATTCATGAGATGTTGGTTCATGACTGTGCTGACATTTTAGCTCTGCAGGAAGAAGGGATTTGATTTTATATATATATAAATGGGGCTAAGACAGCTGGTGATCTTAATGGAAAAAAATAAAATTGGACTCTACTCGCACACATCATACACAAATATCAGTTCAATATGGATTAAAGGACCTAAAAACAAAGGACAAAACTATAAAACTCAGTAAGGCATTATAGGAGAACTTTTTTCTTTTTACCCGGGAGGAGAGGAGGATTTATTTCGATACAAAAAACACAAATCGTAGAAGATTGATAACTTTGTCTATATTAAGACTTATGTCCATCAAAAGACATCATGAAGAAGATGAAAAGGCAAACCACAAACTAGTTGAAGATATTTGACACCTATAACTGACAAAGGATTAGCATCCAGAATACATAAAGAATGCCTACAGTTCAGTTTTTTAAAAGACATACATATTTTGCATATAGGAAAATGAGCAAAAGAAGCCAACATTTCTGAGAAGACGAAGCAGAAGTGGGCATTAAAAATAACGAAAAGATGCTCAAGTTCATGAAATGGGGGAAATGAAAAAACCACACTGACAAAATGACTTCATATGAATGGTAAAAATTAAATTTAAAAAATCAATTCCCAGTATGGGCAGAGCTGTGAGGCGCAGGAACTGTCATCCACTGTAGGTGGCGCCATACATTGGTACAGCTACTTTGGAAAGCAGCTGGACATAGTTCCTAACACCCTTCAACCCTGTGGTGCCATTTCTGGACATATTCGAGAACATTTTTAGCCTTGTTATTCCTCAAAGGGGGAAAGGGGAACTGGAATAGAGAATTGGGGCAATGTGGTGGGAGAAGGAAGACTCGAAGGAAATGTGGTCCATCCGGGGGTATGGCTGCCACAGTGATCCAACTGTGTCACTAAGCTATCCTGGCATCACAGTCATAGTTTGCCATTTTATGGAGAAACTTCTCTCTCTCCTGCTCTTATCATTCAGCTTGGACAGTAGGATTTAAGTTACAGAGGGCGTCTTTTTCAGTTTGAAGCTTTCTTTCATTAAAAACCAGAATATGTCCTCTGAGATAGGATCCTTTTCATGACTTTTATTCTGGTAAAGTCTTTATCCTCAGGATGCAAGGACATTTCCCTCTTCCTTTAGAAAGTGCTGAATCACCCACGAAGCCCTGAGCCCTTCAGTTGCTTTCGGGTACAGCACCATTTCAGGTAAGGTCAAATACTTTAAAAATTACTATGGGCAACTGAGAGCTTGGTTAGTCTGTATGTGCATACATAATAAAATTTTGTACAAGAAATGATTTGTGTAAAATTACACTTGGGAAACCTTGTTTTGGCAGATTAGCATTACTGTGTATATTTCATATGTAATTCAATGCCACGAGTTATTTTTTGTTAAGCGTCTTAGAAATGATAGCTCCTTATTTATGACACAATCACAAATACTATTCTCAAATTCTAGCTCTGTGGCCGTGGTTAAGTTACTTACTCTTTCTGTGCCTTAGTTTCATCATCCATTAACCCGGGTTAAGAATAGGATCTACCTCATAGGGTTATTGTAAAGATTGAATGAATAATGTAAATAAAACGCTGAGAACAACAAATGGCAAAAAGTGATAGGTATTCCCTGTTTTTCTCACTGTGGCTAACAGAAGGGGTTCGCTCTTTGAGGGTGTTACTGTTTTTGTAGAGTAAGTAGTGTGCCTATAGCATGATTGTGGTGAAAGGAATCAGGTGGTGGTTGCTGTTGTTTTTCCAGACTTTGCTGTTAACGTCCTGACTGTTGGTGATAGCCACCGCTGGGCAGAGGCTAGAAGAGCAGGGCTCCCCTCACTGTGGGCACTGCTCAGTGATGTCTGTGAGCTTCGATGCTCGAATGATTGTTTTCATTAGTTGTATGTAAAGATTTTAAAGTACTGGCTTTTTTTTTTTTTTTTTTTTTTTTTTTTTAAGATTTTACTTATTTATTCATGAGAGACAGAGGCAGAGGGAGAAGCAGGCTCCCCGCGGAGCAGAGAGCCCGATGCGGGACTCCATCCCAGGACCCTGGGATCATGACCTGAGCCGAAGGCAGACGCTTAACCGACTGAGCCACCCAGGTGTCCCTGAAGTACTGGCTTTTAACTATAGCTTGAAGACGCTTTAATTTCAGTGCTTTAACCTGAGTAGAAAATCAGTAGAACAAAAGAATGAGACCTCTAAGTGTAGAACCAATGTCTTTTCACCACCGGGGGCAATCTGCACTCCTGGGAAAAGAGGGATAATAGTCAAAGTCCTTGATAATCCTGGCAAAGGCTCCGGCCTCTGCAGGGTTACCAGATCGAATCCGAGCGTTCGCCCTGGCGTGGCGCCTACAGACCTCCCGCTGTTGCCTTTTCAGACATGCTGAGGAGCACCCTGCTGTGCGCGGCGCTGGGGCTCCTGCGCGCCCAGCCTTTCCCCTGCCCCCCGGCCTGCAAGTGTGTGTTCCGGGACGCCGCGCAGTGCTCCGGGGGCGACGTGGCGCGCCTCGCCGAGCTCGGCCTGCCCGCCAACCTCACGCACATCCTACTCTTCCGAATGGGCCACGGCGCCTTGCAGAACCACAGCTTCAGCGGCATGACGGTCCTGCAGCGCCTGATGCTGTCCGACAGCCACATTGTCGCCATTGCCCCCGGCACCTTCCACGACCTGATAAAACTTAAAACCCTGAGGCTGTCGCGCAACAAGATCACGCATCTGCCGGCCGCGCTGTTGGATAAGATGGTGCTCCTGGAACAGTTGTTTCTGGACCGCAACGAACTGAAGGACATCGACCAAAACATGTTTCAGAAACTGGTTAACCTGCAGGAGCTCTTTTTGAACCAAAACCAGCTCGCTTTCCTTCCCGCTCGCCTCTTCACAAATCTGGGGAACCTGAAACTGTTGGATTTGTCGGGAAACAATCTGACCCACCTGCCCCAGGGATTGCTCGGGGCACAGGCTAAGCTTGAGAAGCTCGTGCTCCACTCGAACCAGCTCGTCTCTCTGGATGCGGGGCTGCTGAGTCGCCTGCGCGCCCTGAAGGAGCTGCAGCTGGACCGAAATCACATCCGTTCCATCGCACCGGGAGCCTTCGACCCGCTCCGGAGCCTGAGCTACTTGACTCTCTCCAGAAACCACCTGGAGTTTCTGCCCTCCGCACTCTTTCTTTATTCGCACAATTTGACATTCCTGACGCTGTTCGAGAACCCGCTGGAAGAGCTGCCGGAGGTGCTCTTCGGGGAACTGGCCGGCCTGCGGGAGCTGTGGCTGAACCGCACCCGGCTGCGCACCCTGCCCGCCGCCGCCTTCCGCGCCCTGAGCGGCCTGCGGGAGTTCGGCCTGACCCTGAGCCCGCGTCTGAGCGCGCTCCCCGAGGACGCCTTCCGGGGCCTGGCCGCGCTCCAGGTGCTCGCCCTGCACTCCAACGGCCTGGCCGCGCTCCCTGGCGCCTTGCTGCGCGGCCTTGACGGGCTGCGCCGCGTCTCGCTGCGCCACAACCGGCTGCGGGCCCTGCCGCGCGCGCTCTTCCGCCACCTCCGCAGCCTGGAGCGTGTCGAGCTCGAGCACAACCAGCTGGAGGCCCTGCCCGGCGACGCGTTTGCGGATCTGCCCCGGCTGGCGGAGGTCCTGCTGGGCCACAATCCCTGGCGCTGCGACTGCGGCCTGCGGCCCTTCCTGGTGTGGCTGCGGCGGCACCCGGGCCTCGTGGGCCGAGCCGAGCCCCCGCGGTGCGGCGGGCCCGGACCCCGCGCCGGCCTGCCGCTCTGGGCCTTGCGGGACGAAGACCCGCACTGCCCGGGCACCCGCGGCCCGCCTCCCCGCCCCGCCCCAGCCCCCACCCGGGCGACCCTGCCCGCGGCCCACGTCCGCACCGCCTGGGTGCCCGACGGCTCGGAGCCCTGGGCCCGCGCGCAGCTGGTGGCCCGGGGCCAACGCCAAGACCACAGCCTGTTCTGGGGGCTTTATTTTCTGCTTTTAGCTACTCAGGCCGTCATAACGGGGATCATCGTGTTTGCTATGATTAAACTCGGCCGGCTCTTTCGAAGATTAATCAGAGAGAGAGAGAGAGAGCTCTTGTTTGAGTCAGTGGGAAGACCTTGCAACTAATTAAAACGTGGCCAGAGTATTGTCAGAAGTGGCTCTGGGGGAGAATCGAGCCAGGCTGCCGCTGTCGTCCTCTCCCTTCTCCCTCCCCTCCTTCCCTCCCTCTCTCCCCCCAATCCCACCTCTCAGAGTCCCTCCTCCTCCCTCCCTCTCCACAGAAGTTTTTACACTTGTAAACTGTGTGTGTCTGCTTGGCCTTTGTGTACCCCTACACGGCGTGCCCCAGGGGCCATGGATTGTGTCTGGGCCACCTTGGGCTGCACTTTCCCCAGGGCAGAGAGGGGTCTCCTGCCGGTGGAGGAAGGGTGCAGAAGAGCCAGCCAGCTCCAGGCCAGGGCCTGTCTACTGCACAGGGTGTCTGGTAAATGTTTATGAAATGAATGAATAAAATGAACTCGACGGATCCCAGTGATGGTGGCTTTTCCCTGGGGGGCAGGATGGATTGTTCTCTTTATCTACTTTAGAAAAGCAGAACTCTTCTGGTTCTTTCCCTCGCCCTATCTTTTTCTCACTTTATGTATCTCTGTGGGCTACTGGGGAGAGTGCTGGTTTTTTTCCTTTCTTTGGCGGAGGAAGGAGGCCTACTGACATACAGAGCGCAAGGCCTTCCTGCCAGGAGCTCAGCACCCAGTGACAGAAGCCCCAGGAATCAGTGGTCCTGGCTGAGTGCCAAGGAGCAGGAGGAGGGAAGGAAAGCAGAGACTTGCGGGAGGAGGGGGAGCTCAGGGGAAGGTTGGAGCCTATAGGGGGTTGGGTCCCCGGAGTCCCTGTGTGTGCCTGCCAGAGACAGCTGTGTCTGCATGTGTGCGTGCTCTGTAAGTTCCTCCTTGCTACCTCCGTGGGTGAAGTATATCATTGTGACACTGGGTTGGTTTCCATTTCCTGGAGCTAAATGCTACCTCATTTCAAAGCATTTATGGAGCACCTAACACGTGACAGGGGTTCATGAATGTAGTGATAAGCTTGGTTTCCAGTTTATTATGGTGGCATCACGTTCTCATTTAGTCTCCCAGCTGAGAGCCATAAAGCCCTTGTTGCTTTAATTGTATGTCTGTGCTTGCGAGAAGCAGTGGTTTAAACGTGGGTGGGAGAGAGAACAGCAGTGGTGTCAAATCCCAGCTCCACCACTTACTAATTGCATAGGGCTTTGGGCCAGACCCCTAAATTCTTTAAGCCTTGGTGTCCTCATTCCTGGAAAGGGACACATAGTACCTGCTCTCACAGAGCTTTTGTGAGAGTTAAGGGCAATAAATCATGTGCTGACTTCGCCCTGCAGACAGTCAATGCTCAATAAATGTTAGCTCTTATTATTAAAGAGCAAGCAATTAGGGGCGCCTGGGTGGCTCAGCCGTTAAGCGTCTGCCTTCGGCTCAGGTCATGATCCCAGGGTCCTGGGATCAAGCCCCGCATCGGGCTCCCTGCTCGGCGGGAAGCCTGCTTCTCCCTCTCCCACTCCCCCTCCTTGTGTTCCCTCTCTCGCTGTGTCTCTCTCTGTCAAATAAATAAATAAAATCTTTAAAAAAAAAAATAAATAAAGAGCAAGCAATTAGTCCTGCTGTCATGATTGCAAAAGAAGAGCTTTGAGTCGGCTTTTCCTCTGTGCATGTAAAGGTGAGAGCAGACTTTCTCAAACGGGAGATTACATGAAATCAGCTTGTCTTCAGCGGGGTTGGTCCCAGCCCTGCATGGTCGGGCCTCGCGTGCTCACGGTCCAGAGCAGGGGGTCCTCTGAACAACGCCAATCGGATGCAGAGTAGGAAGACCTGGGTTCCTGGCATTTGTACGTGGACTTCTTCCAAGCCAAGTTCAACTGGTAAAGCTTTCCCTGACGGCTCAGGCAGCCTCGAGTGTTCCCTGCTGTGTACTCCCCTCTCAGGCTACCGCGCACTAAGCACCCTCCTCACTGCCGTGTGGTTGGCTCACCCTTCACTTGGGGGGCGGGGTGTGTGTATGTGTGTGTTGATATATGCCCCCTGCACTGTAGGCTCCTTGGCCCTACCTTGTCTTCTTTATTTCCACTGCTCCACATTTTTGATGGAATAAAACCCAGACTTTTTGATGGAATGTAGACTCTAGTGCTAACCACTGTGTTCTTGGGCAAGCTACTGAGCAGCTCTCAAAGCCTGTTTCCTCACCAGGAGAGCGAGGAGGATGGTGGTGCATACCGTTGTTGCGAGGATGAAATGAGATAACCCAAGCCAAGTAGTGAAGTCGGCGGCTGGTGCATAGGGGACTCAATGAAGCTGGCTATTATTTTGATTGTGAACTACTTAATAACTGTAGTGTTTCACATTCCTAGTGGTGCTTTTAGACTCTTAACTACACAAGTCTACAACCCTGAACAAGCTGAAATAATGCTTTGCCAGTTTTTAAGTTGTCTATAAATGATGGGACTCTCCATGTAGCATTCTTCAAACTTCTCCCCTGGGCTCACTTTTTTTTTTTTTTAAGTTTATTTACTTAATCTCTAGACCCAATGTGGGACTCGAACTCACGACCGCGAGATCAAGAGCCTCATGCTCTTCTGACTGGGCCAGCCAGGCGCCCCTCACATGTTTTTGAGATCTATCCATATGAAGCATTCAGCTCGAGTTCATTCATTTTAATAGCTGCATAATATTCTATTGGATGAATTTCCCACAACTTATCTGTTCTCTCATTGAAGGATGCGTATTCCCATTCTTTTTATTCCCCATTACTTCACATCCTTCTCAACTCTTGATAGTATAATTTTGAATTTTTTGTCAATCTGATAGGTAAGAAATGGTATCTTGTTGTTTTATCTTACATTTCCCTGATAACTAGTGAAGTTGAACTTATTTTTAAATGTTTACATGTTTATTGGACTTATTTTTAAATGTTTAAACCTATAATTAAATTTTAGATTCCTTCTTTTGAAAATTATCTGTGTATATACATGGGCCTATTTATAACAGAGCATTTTCTTTTTTTTATTATTATTGATTTGTAGGAATTCTTTTTTTTTTTGTAAAGATTTTATTTATTTATTTGACAGACACACAGTGAGAGCGGGAACACAAGCAGGGGGAGTGGGAGAGGGAGAAGCAGGCCTCCCGCTGAGCAGGGAGCCCGATGCTGGGCTCGATCCCAGGACCCTGGGATCAAGACCCAAGCCGAAAGCAGATGCTTAATGACTGAGCCACCCAGGCACCCCTGATTTGTAGGAATTCTTTACATATCCTGGGCACTAATCCTCTGTAAATTGTATTCTTTGGAACTGTCCTTTTTCAGTTTGTGGCTTATTTCATTTTATTTATGCTGTGTTGTGCGGAACAGCAGCTTTAATTTTAATCTGGTCAAATTTAGCAATAAAACTTTATGGCTTGTGCTTTAAAAAAAAATTCATTTAAGAAATTCTTCCTACTCCGGGCACCTGGGTGGCTCACTTGGTTAAGTGTCCCACCCTGGATTTTGGCTCAGGTCATGGTCTCAGGGTCGTGAGATTGAGCCCAGGGTCAGGCTCCAGGCTCAGTGCGGAGTCTGTTTCAGATTCTCTGTCCCTCTCCCTCTGCTCCTTCCACTGCCTTAGTGCACCCTCTCAAATAAATAAAATCTTAAAAAAAAAAAAAATTCTTCCTACTCTCAAGTCATGAAAGAAGTCTCCTATATTTTCTTCAGAAAGTTGTGAAATTTTATTTTTCACATTTAGGGCTTTAGCCCACATGGAATTTGTTATTTTATATGGTGTGATGTAGGGAACCAACTATATGTTTTCCAAAAGTGCACACCTTTGTTCCAGACTGATTGTTACCTAGCCCATTCTTTCCGCATCCCGGTCTGCAAAGCTCCCTCTGTCGTTTGTCAAATTTCCCTATGTGCACGGGTTGGCCTCTGGGTTCTGTAGCTTAAACCAGGCCTGTTGCGTCTTATACTCACTGTCTTCATTACTGTAGCTTTCATAATTCTTGGTACAGGGTCACCACTCCACCTTGTTCTTCCTCAGAAAAAGTCTCATCCATTCTGGACCCTTTGCAATTCCATACACATGTTAAGATTAGCATGGCCAGCTCCGTGGAGAAACCTGCTGGAATTCTGATAGGAATTGCAGTGAATTTGTAAACCACTCTGGGAGAAAATTTGCATCCTTTACAATACCTAGTGCAATTGTCTGTAAACATGGTTCATCTTTCTATTTATTTAGGTCTTTTCTAATCTTTCCATGAGGTATCAGAATTTTTTGCGTAAGAATATTGCACAGGGGACACCTGGGTGGCTCAATCGGTTAAACATCTGCCTTGGGCTCAGGTCATGATCTCAGGGTCCTGGCATCCAGCACCGCACTGGGCTCCCTGCTCAGCGGGAAGCCTGCTTCTCCCTCTGTCTCTGCCTGCCACTCCCCCTGCTTTTGTGCTCTCTCTCTGTCAAATAAATAAAATTAAAAAAAAATTTTTTTTTGCACAGATTTTGTTAGGTTTATTTCTAGCTCTCCTCCCCCCCTTTTTGAATTGTGGCTGTTGTAGATGTTATCTTTTTTAAAAATTACATTTTCTCATGGTTTATTACCAGTATATAGAAATATGACCTATCTTTATGTAATTATCTTCCATCCAACAATAATTTCAATAATTTGCTTCTTCCTATTAAAACGTTACACCTTTTATTTACTTATCTTACTATTTTAAAAAAATCTAATCAGCGTTGGCTAAAACCTCCAATACAATGTTGAATAGCAATGGTCATGGTGAGCATCCTTAAAAGCATCCTGATCACAAATGGAACACCTCAAATGCGTCATCAATAAATATGACCTTTCTAGCTCTAGTTTACTAAGCATTTTTTTAATCGTGAGTAGGTGTTGAATTTTATTTTTTTCATCTATTCAGATGCTCGTAGGGTTTTTCTCCTCCAATGTGTTAAAGTGGTGAATAAAATTTATAGATTTTGAAAAATAAATTAATTCTTGCAATCCTATCAAGTAAACCCAAGCCTAATCACACATTTAAAAAATACATGTTGGATTCAGTTTGCTAATGTTTTGTTTAGAACTTTTATTATCTGTTCATTAATGAGATTCCTTTGAAAAAAATTTAAAAATAATATCTTTGACTAATTTTGACAGTATAATCCAAATCACACAGCCTCATAAAGTGCGTGGGGACAGTCTCTCTGGGAACAGTTTGTAAAGAATACGATTACATTTTCCTTGAATGTATTCCAGAACTCCTTTGCCTGGTTTTATTGTGTGTGTACCAGTTATCATCACCGCATTAAAAATACCCCAAACCTTAGAGGCTTCAATTTATTTTCTCACAGTTCCTGAGGGTCAGAAATCTGGGAGCAGCTGAATTGGGTGGCTGTGACTCTGGATCTCTCATGGGCTATCACTGAAGGTTGGCTGGGACTATAGTCATCTTGACAGGGGCTGGAGGGTCTGCTTCTCACGTGGTTGGCAGTCCTTTGCTGGCCGATGGCAGGATCTTTGCCACATGGCCCTCTTCATCGAGCTGCTTGCGTGTCTCGAGACCTGGTATCCCCCAGGGCATCCCTCTTCCCTCAAGAGAGAGCTATCAGGACAGAAGTCACAATGTCTTTTTTAGTTTAGCTTGGGAAGTCACAGTTCCTCCTCTGCACAGCACCCTCCTGGTTTACGTGGGTCCGCCCTATTTGGAGCAGGAAACACCTGTCCCAGGAGCGGGGATCCCAGGAACAAGAACTGCGTGGGGGCCACTTTGGAGCCCAGCTCCTACAGTATGTATACATTTGTGTGGCTTATTTTTAACTACCGATTTCACTTCTTCTGGTGGTTAGTAATCTATTCAATCTTCTATTTCCCACTTTCGTTACATTATGTATTTTTTTAGGAAATTGTTTATGTTGTCTCTAAGTTTTCAAAATTGTCTAACATTTTTCACGTATTTTTATTTCTATTTTGTTTTAAAATCTCTCTTGTATCCACAGTTGTCCTTTTCTCGTCCCCACTATTGTTCAGACCCATCTTCCTCGTACTTGATCCATCTTGCACTATTTTTTCTCTTTTATTAGCTTTTACTAAGAACAGACTAGGCTTCGGGACAGCCCTCTATGGTATGATTGTTTTCCATTGCATTCGCTGGCAGCTTTCATCTTTATTCTCCTTCTGTTTCCTTCGAGTCTATGTAGTTGTTTCTTCCTTGTGACTTTGTAGATGGGATTCTTAGCCCATTAGTTTTCGTCTGTTCCTCTTCTTCAGGATATCCGTCTTCCCGAGGTACTGCTCTACCACACCTCCTGTTTCAGGCTGGGGTATTGCTGTTCATGTTTGGTCTCCATATTGGCCCCTCTGTATTTTCTCATTTCCACTACAAGTTTTCCTTTGAACTCACTTATTTAGAAGTTTGCTTTTTATTCCGATTTTTAAGAAACTTTCCTGTATTGACTTCTAACTCAGTTGTGGTCTGTATGATCCCATACTTTGTCTCCATTTTTTTGTTGTTGTTTTTTAAAGATTTTATTTTTAAGTAGTCTTTACACTCAACATGGTGCTCAAACTCATGACCTGAGATCAAGAGTCGCATGCCCTACTGACTGAGCCGCCCCTGTATGATCCCAATTCTTTGAACGTTTTTGAGACTTGTTTTATGGCCTAGTACATAGGCAATTTTTGTAAATGCCTCTATGTGCTTGAGAAAAAAAATTCTCTTTTAAATCAGGTTCATGGGTCGCCTGGCTGGCTGAGCCTGTGGAGCGTGCCACTCTTGATCTCCCGGTCCTGAGTTTGAGCCCTAGGCAGGGTGTAGAAGTTACATAAAAAATAAATAAATAAACTGGGTTCAGGTTATTATACATCCATTAAATAAAGCTTGTCGGGGCACCTGGGTGGCTCAGACGGTTAAGCATCTGCCTTTGGCTCAGGTCATGATCTCAGGGTCCTGGGATCGAGCCCCGCATTGAGCTCCCTGCTCAGCGGGGAGTCTGCTTCGTCTCCCTCTGCCCCTCCTCCTGCTCATGCTCTCTCTCTCTCAAATAAATAAATAAATAAATAAATAAAATCTTTAAACAAATAAATAAAGCTTGTTAACTATGTTGTTCAAGACTTCTGTAACCTTACTAAATTTTAGTTTGCTGACCTACAGGAAAAAGTTTGTGAATTTCTTAAGTTCCTATTATAAGTCTATCAGTTTATATATATTGTATATATAATGTATATATATTATATATATAATTTTATATAGCCACATAAAAATTTATTTTTTATTTTATTTTATTTTTTTATTATTTTTTAAAGATTTTATTTATTTATTTGAGAGAAAGAATGAGATAGAGAGAGCATGAGAGGGGGGAGGGTCAGAGGGAGAAGCAGACTCCCTGCTGAGCAGGGAGCCCGATGTGGGACTCGATCCCAGGACTCCAGGATCATGACCTGAGCCGAAGGCAGTCGCTTAACCAACTGAGCCACCCAGGCGCCCTATTTTATTTTTTTTAAAGATGTTATTTATTTGACAGAGAGAGACTTGGCGAGAGAGGGAACACAAACAGGGGGAGTGGGGGAGGGAGAAGCAGGCTTCCCCGCTGAGCGGGAAGCCCGATGAGGGGCTCGATCCCAGGACCCTGGGATCATGACCTGAGCTGAAGGCAGACGCCTAATGACTGAGCCACCCAGGCGTCCCGCCAAATAAAAATTTAAAATTCCCTGTAAATTTAATATTTTATAAGGTTATTTATGTAGTTTTTTTTAAGGTTCTGAGGTTTTATAGGTTTTTAAAAAAGTTACATTATGTAGTGTTAGTCTTTATCCCTATAGCATTTTCTTTTTAAAGTTTATTTTATGTGGGATTTTTTGTTTGTTTATTTGTTTGGTTTCGTTTGGTTTGGTTCTTTTTTTATTTATTTATTTATTTTTTAAAGATTTTATTTATTTGACAGAGAGAGAGATCGCGAGAGCAGGAACACAAGCAGGGGGAGTGGAAGAGCGAGAAGCAGGCTTCCTGCCGAGCAGGGAGCCCGATGTGGGACTCGATCCCAGGACCCTGGGATCATGACCTGAGCCGAAGGCAGACGCTTAATGACTGAGCCACCCAGGTGCCCTGGTTTGGTTCTGTAGCCATACCAGTTTATTTTGGTTAGTACCTCTGTGGTATGTATTTTTCCATTCTTTATTTTCACCTTTTCTCTTTGGTTTTACTTTAGGTGTGTGTTTTGTAGATAGCATATAGTTCGATTTTCCTAAATTTTATTTAGATAACATCTTTTAATAATTGAAATTGCTCTGTTTACATTTATTTTAGCTGCTCACTGATGTATTGTTACTGCAGAGTTACTCTATGTTTTCGATTCCCATTTTCTGTCTTTGCTTTATTGCCCTTCTCTTTTCACACCCTCTGGTAGAATGATAAATTTATATTACTCTCTCTCTTGCTTATATATATATATATATATATATATAGTTTATTTGTTGTCTGTTGTTCTTTTAGTGATTAATTTTTAACATGCATATTTAATTATAAAATTTTCCAACAAATTTGGAAAATAATAAATCTTTCTTTTTCTTTTTAAGATTTTATTTATTCAGAGAGAGCACAAGCAGGGGGAGCGGCAGAGGGAGAGGGAGAAGCAGGCTCCCCACTGAGCGTGGAGCCCAATGCGGGGCTCGATCCTAGGACCCTGAGATCATGACCTGAGCCGAAGGCAGATGCTTAATGGACTGAGCCGCACAGGCACCCCATCTTTTCTCTTTCTAAACATGCTGTGGATTTTACTGTCTTCACTCCCCAGTGGAACACACGACCATCTTCAGTATCTCATTTTTTTTTTTAAGATTTTATTTATTTGACAGAGAGAACACAAGCAGAGGGAGAGAGAGGGAGAAGCACACTCCCTGCTGAGCAAGGAGCCCGATGTGGGACTGGATGCCAGGACCCTGGGATCATGACCTGGGCCAAAGGCAGCCGCTTAACTGACTGAGCCACCCAGGCGTCCCAGTATCTCGTTATTTAACTTCAGGTTTGACCTTTTCAAACTTGGTTAAGGATTTTTCTTTTTTTGTAATTGAACTTAATCTTCTGATTATTGTATATTTCTGCTTATATGGGTTAGGGTGAACCAAATGAAATTTCTGATATTCAACCATTTTTAACGTAAAAAACAACAGTTTCATGTGGTTCAACTTTAAAGTCCCAGCACCACATGCCGTTTTTCTAAAGGTTACGTTTATACTTAAATTCCACCTTAGGGGCACCTTATTTTATAACTTCTTAAGAACTGGGATACACAGAGTATCCCCTTTTCTGAGTCTTTGCCTAAAAATTTCTTTATTCTTCATTCACACCTGATTGCTAATTTAGCTGGGAATAGAATTCTGAATTCAAATGATCTTCTTGCACCAAGGTTGTCAGTGAGAATTTGTTATTATTTAGAATTGACTCATTGTTTCTTTTTAGAAGACTTTATGATCTTCTCTATGTCCTTTATGTTCTGGTTTCTTTTTTTTTTTTTTTTTAAGATTTTATTTATTTATTTGACAGAGAGAGAGACAGCGAGAGAGGGGAACACAAGCAGGGGGAGTGGGAGAGGGAGAAGCAGGCTTCCCGCAGAGCAGGGAGCCCGATGCGGGGCTCGATCTCAGGACCCTGGGATCATGACCTGAGCCGAAGGCAGACGCTTAACAACTGAGTCACCCAGGCACCCCTATGTTCTGGTTTCAATATGATGCACCACATGTTGCTCTTTATTTCATTCACACCTGCTGGGAACATTCAGGGTTCTCAGGAGACTGGTGTCCTTAAGTTTTGTGAAATTCTTTTCTACTATTTCCTTCCTTCATCATTTTTTGTCTTCTCTTTTAATCTTTCTTATCTTCTCTTTTTTCTTCTCTTTTTAATCTCTCTCTCGTATTTTCTGGAGACTTCTCAACACTGTCTTCTAACACTTGAATTAAAATTTTAATTTCTGCAGTTGTATTTTTAATCTCTGTGTTCTTGTTCTTTAATTGTTCCTTTTTCTAGATACTTATTCTTGTTTTATGGATGCGGTCTCTTTTGGATTTTTCTTAGGATACTAGAGTTTAAATTTTGCAGTTTTTAAAGTTCCCTTTTATTTTCTGAACTATCTGTTTTCTCTGGGATTTGTGGTTGTTGCTGTTGTTTGCTTCCCTTAGATCCTTGTTTGTCAGTTCCTATTTTAAAAGTGAGGCAACAGGGGCAGCCAACTTTGAGAACTTTGTACATGTGGGCAAGTGTTGTGGGCTGGCAAGCTTCATTTTAGGGCTCTGGGGTAGCAAGCTGAGTATTATCTTAGGAATCTCTATAAGCAAGAATGTTCGTAGAGGGTTGTTTTCTCCAGGACCTTGTAATTTCTTTAAATAACTTTTTTGTTTGTTTTCCAAGGGATGGATGTAGAGGCAACTGTTCCATGTACTGGCTGGTTTTTACTTCCACAGCTCATCTCATCTGTCCTGATGTAATCAATCTTCAGGCCTCCATATGACTCTGTTAGGAAAATGGGCTCTCTCTGCTCACGCTTGCTGGCTGTCACTTCCTCTTCTTCCTCACCTGCATTCAACTGTTCTGGTCCATAAACTTGCTGAGGTCTCCAATCCACTGATCCTCCTCTCCCATTCCCTATGATGTTGTGGGTTTATACCATTTCAGTGCCTTTACTGCCATCTAAGTGAAATCCAAGGAGAGAGAGAGAGGGGACAACTGGGTGTGACCAATTTGCATGTTTAACTGAAAGTCCATCCATTTCTAGTTTACAGGTTTCTAGCCCAGGAGTTTCTTTGACTGCCCCTGGGCAAAATTGAGTCTTCCTTGTCCTGGGTCCTGGGTTCCTCCTGTACTTTGGGATTCCCCTATTCCCCCATCCTCCACTCCACCCCCCACCTACTGAGAGTTGTAATTGGCTTCTCTTTCTGGAACCATTGCAGGTTGGGCTCTGAATCCCTACTGACATTGGGACTGAGCAAGTCTGTTTGGGGAGAAGTCACTCTGGGCTTCCCAGCTTTTAAAAATCACCATTACTCCCAGGGCGTGCCGAAGGCAGGGAGATGCCAGAACTCTCTGTCCAGTAGCTGCACACACCCTCATTAGGCACTTGGAATGTTACAAGATGATTTCATCAATGTCATAAAGAGACAAGCATTAATTGCATTCAGTGTCTGGATCCAGAGTACCGGGAACCTGAGATGCCTAGGGGAAAAAACAATGAGCAGCCTCTGCCCCGTGACACCCTTCCTCCATCCCTTTCTACCTCTCTCTTGGTGCTTCCTCGTTCTTATTACCCCGACACAGATATCAATATTTCCAAGTCCAGCCCTCAGGAGGCTTCTGTACTCCAGCTGCTGCCACATTCAACCAGCCTTGAATAAACATCAAATACGTGCCCAGCACCATGAAACCAATTTTCCTAGCCCTCCCAACTGCCTTGGGAGGTGCGTATTATTATTCTACATTACTGATGAGGAACTGAGGTCCAGGGTGGGGCAGTAACATATCTAAGGTTATGACTGGCAGGTCTGTCATGGGAGGTCCTCTCCTGGCTTCTGGCCTAGAGCTTTCCAAGATCCCACCCCCACTGCTGCTTCTGGCATGGATGGCTCAACTGCCCAAGCTGGGACCTGTTGACTGAGGGACACGGGAACCAGGAGGACGCTCATGGTCATGGTTGTAGGCATCCTGATTCAGGGGTTCTAGTCCCTCCAGCCTAGCAGGGGGCCCCTGAGAGCTGAGCATCATTTGTGGGGCTCTTGGCTGGTGAGAAGGAGAAAAGAAGAGGAAACAGAGGAATACAGATACAGAAGAAAAAAGGGTAGGGGAGAGGTGGTGGTGGGGGGGAAACAAGGGAAAAAGGAGCTGGAAATCTTTGTTTTTCAAATTTTTTATTCAATTTAGTTAACATACAGTGTATTATTAGTTTCAGGGGTAGAATTTAGTGATTCACCAGTTGCATATAACACCCAATGCTCATCACATCACGTGCCCTCCTTAATGCCCATCACCCAGTTACCCCATCCCCCACCCACCTCCCCTCCAGGAGCCCTCAGTTTGCCCCCTAGAGTTAAGAGTCTCTCCTGGAGCTGGAAATCTTAAGTGCAGGCCCTCATTGGCACTTGCTGCAGGCCCGGCCCTGACCCCGCAAGAATGATCCAGAGCCCACGGGCGGCGTCCACGCGTGGTGGGAACAGCGGAGAGTTGGTCTCAGATGCGGGTCTCAGCTCTGCCACTGACTCAGTTTCCCTCACCAGGGTGTTGTAAGAGTTAAAGAAGGTAATGGATATAAAAATGCACTGTAACTAAACTGTTCAGCACTGAGGGCAGGGTTGTATCTGCTCCATTGTCTCACATCCCAGAAATCACTGGGAAGAGTCCTGCCTGGCCCAGAGGAGACCCAGGGGCGATTGTCAACAGAGGATGCAGAGGGATCAGGGATGCTGGGTGTGTCTTCTCGGCCAGCCTCTCTGTGGCACTGTCCTCCTTCCACGGTCCACAACCCCGGAGTTCCGGTACTGCTCCCCCCAACGCCCCAAGGGCCACAGCAGCTACCACCTGGATTGAGGCTGCCAGACCCCCAGTTTGTCTCGGGCAGAGGGCAGAGAGCTGGGCCTCCTCCCTGGCTCCAAACTTCTAGCAATTTATGTTTGCTCTAACATCAAAAGAGGAACGGAAAATGTCAGCATTACTGAGTTTTTGTCCCTTCAAGCTCAAGTTCAAATTCAGCCTCAGCTCAAATTTTTTTCAGTTGATTTGTAGCACAGGAGTAGAGGATGTGGTGTCAGTGAAATTCTGCAGGCCATCAGCTTTGGGAGTGGTGTTCTAATAAGTCATTGGCCTGGTGACCTGTTCTGACGCATTTAGTGGGAACAGTCTGTCCAAGGTTGAACCTCGGAGAACCTTCCGGATGTATCAGACCCCTGTGTGCCATGACCCTCCCATTACCCAGTACACCTTCTGGTCCAACTAAAGTAACTCCTGGGCACCGTGAGATCTATTAACATTTCCAGTGATGATGAAGATAGCGGGGTTCAATTTAAGGAAGGTTCTTCTCTGTTCAGAGCCATCCATAGGAGGAAATGAGCGGCCGTGAAGGGTAGTAAGCCTCTAAATGCTAGCGGCAATCAGGCAGAAGTTGGGTCTTTCCAAAAACAAAGAAAAGCAAGCCATCAATAAAAGGAAAATACTAGTCACACTTTCTGGTCTCCAGGCCTTGTACAAGCACATTCTTTGTGTGGATCCCTTTTCCTGTCTGTGCCAGGGCTCTCCTTGTAGAGCCTCGAAGGATCCATTCAAATGTAATGTATCTTCTCACGGGCAGTGAGTTGATTCCTGTGCCTGCCAAAGATGTCCCTGTCCCAGTCCCCAGAGCCCAGGAACACAATTTACCTGACAGGGCAAAAGGGACTTTGCAGAAGTGATTGGGCTAAGACCCCTGAGATGGGAAGGTTATCGTGAATTATCCAGGGGAGCCCAGTGTAATCACACGAGTCCTCCTAAGTGAAAGGAGGAGGCAGGAGGTTGGAGAGGAACACTGCTGGCTTTGAACACGGAGAAAGGGCCGTCAGCCAAGGGAGGCAGGCAGCTGATAGAAGCTGGAAAAGAGGATCGTCTCCCAGTGGCTCCAGAAAGAACCCAGTCCTGCTGACGCCTTGATGTTAGCTTGGTGAGACCCATGTGGGGTTTGTGCTAATTTGTTACCGCAGTGATAGGAAACTAACCTTTCCCATTTTCTTGCCTCCATCATAGCATCCGGCACATTTTGCTGTAATTCTATGTGTACTGATCTCCCTAACTGGGCTCCTTGGGATAAAAGCTAACCATTAAGTAGTTTTTCTATCATGGAGCTACAGGGCTTGGTGCATAGCGGGTGTTGAGAGTCAGCTCTCACCTGAATGCTTATGTGACCCACAAGCTAGCCTCCGCAGTGGGACCTGACACATTAGCTTCAATGCACACTGTGTCATTGGGGGGTCTCACCCTTGACCCTATTGCCTTTTACAGAGTTAAATATACTTCCTTACTAATGTTTGGGAAAATCAGGATTTGCCACACATGTTTAGTTGTGAGCCACAGGGTGCCCATAGCTCTGCTTTCTCTGAGTAAGTATGGCCTTCCTGTGTGGGTCTCTGAAGCTCGGATCGGGGAGTTTAAGCACGAGATAACAGAAAGGAGAAGGGGCATGTGCGTAATGATTTGAGATGCTAGCCTTCAACTTGAATGTCATGTTCAATCCTGGGGATCCACAGCAGCTGAGCAGAGAACATGTAGTAGAAAATAACTAGGATGGAGAGGGGCTGGGGGAAGGACTCAACCCAGTCCCATGGAAACTGGTTTAGAGAGCCAGTGGTGTTCAGCCCAGAACAGCGAGGATTTGGGGGTGCTGGTCACTGTGTATAACCAGTTAAAGGGTTGGTACAGGGAAGAGGAAGGGATGCGTTCCCCAAGGTTTCAAGGGATAGAATGAGGACTAGTTGGTAGGAAGTACAGGGTGAGCAGGGGAAGAGATTTTGCCTGAGTCCAAGGAAGAACTCAGTCAGCACCATCCAGGGTTGGAATGGCTGGCCACCTGGGGCTGTGAGCTGTCTGTCTCTGGAGGAATTCAGCCGGTGACTGGGCAACCCCAAGATAGAAGGAATTCCAGTGTTTGATGGAGATAGGTGTGAGGCTGGTGAATGCTCATTAAGATCCTTTTTCCCTCACATGGTCTGTGATTAATCGACCCAGCCCTGGGTTGAAGTGGGTGGATATGGGTGTAACCCACGGCCTAGGCTCTGGCCACTGGAGACGTTGGTCGCGGCCTTGTTGGGCTGACCTGTGCCGAGTGGAGGACCAGTTTGCAGGCATTGTGTTGGCGTGGGTGCTTAGTGCTCTGGAATCAGTCCATGTTCTCAAACACGCGTAAAACCAGCTGCAGCTTGCTGTTCCAGGGTTGGGGGGTGGGGGGGGGGGCTCTCACTGGCCTGCAGAGGCCTCCTTGGGTTTTATAGTCCCAGATTTCTTTGAAAGGCTCAGTCCTAGGTTCCCACATGGTCCTGATAGGGCTGGCCCCTAGCCAAACTGTATGTCTGGTTTTCTCACACCCAAATGTTCCATCTGCTACTGACCACCTTGCGTGACCTTGAGTCAATTCTTTCCCCTCGCTGGGCCTCAGATCCCCATCTATAAAGTGGAGGGGGGGGTCTGGACCGGAAGGTCCTTCCCATTCTGATGCTGCTGGAACCCTGAGTCTAGGTCTTGAATGGAATCACTTTCCCTCCCATGTCTGTCCATCCACCTCTGTCCCTTCAAAGACACATCCCTGTCACCTGACGCTCCCTCCCACCCCCAGGCGGCACTTGAATGGCTGATCCTGCTCACCTAACATGTAAGTGGGAAAGGGCCTTTCCCAGAGCAGGTGGGAAATCAAGGTAAGCTCATCCTCTGGCATCAAGCATGGAGTCTCACTTTTCCTAGTGTGACAGCGAGAGACGTCCTGCTCCTACCCCCACAGATGGCCGGGAATGGGCGTTCTTGCAACAATCATGGTGAGACACAGGTGAGAAAGTGCTCTGTGAGCTGCCAAGCTCTGTGGGAGGAATTACTGCATCGCCAAGTCCACTGGGCACCCATGGTTAGTGAGGCAGGTCCTCCCCGGCACGTGGTCACTCGCTGGTGGCACTAGGGTTGGACATGCTGAGGTCAGGTGCTTCCTGGAGAGACAGCGAGCAAGAGAGAGAGAGAGATTGAGAAAGAGGGCGCGAGCGTGTGGACGCCCGCCTTGGCTGCGCCCCTCACTCTATGACCCGGGCAAGTTCTCCCCTCTGGACTCAGTCTCCTGAAATCGAGAAGGTTCCTTTTGATGGCAAAGCCATCCACACATCCCTCGTGTGGGTGAGGCTCTGTGAGCTCAAGGATCTTCTCCGCCTCCCTGGGACTCCTGGACCACGCTGCCCTGGACAGGTGGCGGCGGCGAGGCAGCAGGGAGCCCGGGGTGGTCTGAGTGGCTCGGTGATCCGATGAGGGGGCCAGCAGGGCAGTGGACAGGTGGACCTTCCTGCTCAGGCTGCCCCCCCCGCCTCCCTTCCCAAGGGGGAGGTGTCTGTGAGGAAAGTGGGGCTGAGTCACAGGCTCCTGAGATGTCACAGCTTCCGGAGCATGTCATCCTCCTGATGGGCCCGCAGTGCCAGACTCTTAAACAGAGCCCAGCCCTTGGGACTCGGTTTATAGATTGAGTTATGGGGTATCTCTTAAAGGCCCAGTTGAAAACCATTTCCTGCATCTTCCTTTCTTCTTGAGGAATTCCTGTTTTTGCTCAGATTAAGCAGGTGGTTCCTTTGTCAGGCACTTAAAGACTCTCTCTTTTTAGGCACCTGAATTTCTTAAGAGGGCAACTCCAGTGTGGGTGGGTTTGTATTTTCTGGAGAGAAGCCAGCATCTCGATCCTGGGCTGAGGAGCAGGGGTGGCCCCCTAGCCACCTGATGTTGTTTAAATGCTCCGATGAGGGGAACAACATTTAGGGGAGAGTTGGTAGAAGGAGACATGTGATGTGGCCCGTGCACTCCTCCTGAGAGCCTACGATCGGTCCCTTGGACAGGCCAGAGGTGCAGAGAGCTGGGGTCCAGACCACATGTACTGGGCCCTCTGCAGAGTTTTTATGGCCATCCCTATTTTATGGCAATTCCCATTGGCCCATGGAGGAACGTGGTAAGAAGCACCCCATGGGGGGCGCCTGGGTGGCTCAGTGGGTTAAGCGTCTACCTTTGGCTCAGGTCGTGATCCCAGGGTCCTGGGATCGAGCCCCGCATCGGGCTCCCTGCTCGGCGGGGAGCCTGCTTCTCCCTCTCCCTCTGCCCCTCCCCACTGCTTGTGTGTGCTCTCTCTCAAATAAATAAATAAAATCTTTAAATAAAAAAAGAAGCAACCCCGTGGAACTCATGGCTCTGTGTGTTGTGAGGATGCTTAGTGTGAGTACCAAGTGGCCACTGCGCACAGACCCTTGGGAGAAAGGTTCCTCTGGTCTGTGTCCCAGGGTTACTTACACTCCTCCTCAGCCACGGATCTTCATATCTGGGGGATAAACGGACTTGGTTTCCTTCTTCTCACTGCCTGCTAAAAAGTTTGGAGGCAAATATCTGGCCCACCCTGGCAAGGTTCCCCTCCCACTTCCTACCTCTCTGGTTGCCTTACCTCAGTTTCCCCCAAAGGCTGAGCCTCCTCCCTCCAGCCATTAAATGCAGGGAGCCCCCACAGCATCTGTCTGCACCCTCCTCTCTTCTCAGGCCTTGGCTTCTTCCAGTTGCCTTCTGTTTGAGACCCACGCGGACCGCAAGTGACAGGCTCGCCACGGACACCGGTCTGGCCGCGTCAGAGGTCTGCAGAGGCGGACCGTCCGGGGGCAGGGTGGCCACGCCGGTGGCCCCCATGTCCCTGTTTCCGTGGGCTGTTCCACTCCACCAGCTGTGGCCTGTGGCGTTTGGCCCCGTGGCTGTGGCCCTTGCAGCCTCACGTGTGCATTGCAGGTGGGGGGAAGAGAGAAGAGGAGGGCAAAACTGCATGTCAGCCTAGTGTGCCTCTTTAAAAAAAAATTAAAAATAAATTTAAAAAATTGCCCTCCATATAGTCACACAGACAAGTACCTAAATCACACGTGTGCAGCTGGATGAACTATCGTGAAAGGAATTTTGAGATATTGACATTTGGTCTTATTCCTAGGTCCCTTTTAGTCCTTCATTCACGTTGGCTTTTCTTTTTCCTTTCCTTCCTGCTGTTAACTTATTTTGTTACATTTTATTTGAACTATCTCAAATCCTTTCTGGAACCGGGCAGGATAAGCTAAGAAAGAATACACCAGTAGATGGATGGGTAGATGGATGGACACACAGTTCTCTGACGTGACCAGGAAGCTCCTGTACCCAGAGTCACCAGTCCGAGGACCAAGACTCCGTCCTAGATGTGACGAAATGCCCCCCAGGAGAGATGGGGTGAGTGGGTCATCACTCGTCATGGGGCCTCCATCCATACTGTTAACCACTTCCTCCCTCATTCTAGGTTCCCAGCTGTAATAAGCATAGTCATGGCATTCCTGTCTTCAGAATCCTCTGATGTCAGAAATAAAGCTCAGTCATCTCCCTTAATTTGCCAGTAGGGAAATGGCCAATGCCAGAGAATGCCAGAATGACTATCTGTCATTCCAAGGATCCAGGTGACAGCTCTCCCATGGGACCTACATGCATTCCTGTCATGCAGCCCTGCTCTCCCCTTCAGAGCAATAACAAACAGCTTCACTTAGTTGGAACAACAGCAATTTCAGCTGTCTTAGTTCATATGCAAAGGTTGACCAGAAGTCTTAAGAAGTACCATGTTGGTCTTCTGAAGAACAGAGTCAAAAAGTGTGGGGTAAGACAGACAATACTGGATGCTAATCCCAACCACTGATACTTTTCTGGAATTCAGTTTCTTCTCCGAGAAAAGTACATATTTAAACTAGATAAAGTCTAGGGCCCTTTCAATCCCTGTCCTCTTCTTCCCCTTCCCAAAAACATATGGTTTGGGGTCGGTAGTGGTGTGAGAATCCTGACCACTCTAAGGTGGCAAAAATGTTTCTGGATGCTAACACATTTTTAAGCAATTGTTTGAGCAAAGGGAGAAGCTCAACTCCTTCTGACACTGATTTAATTTGGAAAACTCTAGTGGACTTATTTCTTTTCTTGACAAGTCCTTCAGAAAAGGGGGTGTGGGGTGTGGGGGCGGGGCAAAGGTCTGAGATGAGCATGGCTATGAGAATGTCTGACTTCCTGAACTGTAGCTACTGCGACCTTTCAGAGTATGTGATCGGATAAATGGCCTGAAAACATAGGTTGGACTTAGAGATTTTCAAAGCAAAAGAGGAGGCAGAATTACAGAGGCCTTAGCTTGGGCAAGCCCTCCAAAGAGGCTCTGCTTTGAAACACTTTCTTCAGGTCTTACTCTGGAACTGAGTCCCTGAAGTCTGTGAGGCTCAGAACAAGAGGACAGGCCAGCGATTAGCTGAGTCTTTTTTTTTTTTTTTTAAGATTTTATTTATTTATTTGACAGAGAGAGACAGCGAGAAAGGGAACACAAGCAGGGGGAGTGGGAGAGGGAGAAGCAGGCTTCTTGCCGAGCAGGGAGCCCGATGCGGGGCTCGATCCCAGGACCCTGAGATCATGACCTGAGCTGAAGGCAGACGCTTAACTGACTGAGCCACCCAGGTGTCCCTGATTAGCTGAGTCTTAACTGGACCCAGGCAAACCACCTCCTACCCCTCAAGAGCCGCTCGCCCCCAACGCCCGCCCAGCCTGATGAGACCAGGGCCATCCTAGGACTCTGTGCAGCCATTTCCCAGGCCCCTGGAGACTCTTTCCTTCCCCAGGACTCGGGCCTCACTTGAAATTCTTGTCCACAATCCCCTCAGCTTCCTAATGGAAGTATCTCCCGTGCTCAAGACCCTTTCTAACCTTCTTCAACTCCAGATCTTTAGGGGCCACCATCTTGGTTCACTCTCTGTGCCTGCGCCATGGGGAAAGGATGGAAAGAGGGTCTCAATTAGCGTTTATTAAACAGCTATTTGGTCTGGGCACTGACTGTGTGTGGTGGGCAGTACAAGGAGTCAAGAAGGTCTGGAATTAGTCAAGATGGATGGAAATATGAACTCTGACTAATTTCTGCCTCCTTTCCTCCCTCCCTCTCTCTCTCCTTCCTTCCCTCACTCCCTTCCCTTTCCTTTATCAGATGAGGTGAGCAGAAAAGAGGATTTTTTTTCCCCATAGAATAATAGGCTGCCATAACTGGGCATCTAGTGTTAACGCCTGTTCCCAGTTTATGGATAGGAAAACTGACACCCAATTGGGGGAGGGTGACTTGCTGTGGTCCATGTTCTGAGCTCCTAGGTTTCCATGTCTTTCTTGAACCTGTTTATCTGGCTAAGTGACATTTTCCTATTCCTTTTTGGATTGTACACAGTGAGAAATTTGTAGAGAGATGAGGAGCAAGGCGGGCTTCTCGAAGTGAGATGGAGCAGGGGAAGGACAGGGCTCCCTGGCTTGAGCCCACGTGCCCCTGTGTGTCTGTGTGAACTTCAGTCATGTAGGGCATTCAAAACAAACTTGTCCATTCATGTAATAATTAAGGAAATATATCAGCTCTTCCAGCACCCGTCCCTGACCTTTAATTAGGTGTGGTGACGCGCTGGAAGCTGTTCCAGCCATGAGGACTGCGAAGTTGCTAGTTTAATCATTTCAAAGCCTGCCCTGTTTATTGTGGCATAAAATTTGGAAGTCTCAGATTAAAATGTGCAATTAAATGTAACTTGAATAAATTGCTTTAGGCCAAAGAGAACTTTTCCCTTCCTCCTGCAACCAGCCCTGACTCCTCCTCTGTTAACCTCCTCTGTTAACTGTCTAGTTTCAAACTCTCCGAATCCCTTTGAGGAAAAGGGATGGATGGGCTCTTAAGAAAACATTTGGCAGACTTACCTGAGTCAGTCTGTAGGTCCCGGGACACCTACTGGTTGGGCTTAAACGGTTCTGGATGCTGGTGGGACAAGAAGGCGGACCCTGCGGCCTCTTGGTCGAGGCAGCCTGGTCTCTTGATAAAATAAATGAAACAGGGGCGCCTGGGGGGCACAGTCGGTTAAGCGTCGGCCTCCTGATTTCAGCTCAGGCCATGATCTTAGGGTCGTGGGATTGAGCCCAATTTTGGGCTCCCTGCTCAGCAGGAAGTCTGCTTTAGGACTCTCTCCTTTCCCTCTGCCCCTCCCCCTGCTGGCGTGTGCCCTCTCTCTCTCTCTAAATAAATAAATAAAATCTTAAAAAAAAAAGAAACAATAATGACCACCACCCTTCCTGGTTCCCAGCCACCTATGGAAAAAAGTTTAAGTTTCTCAGCCCAGAATATAAGGGCTTCATAATCCAGTTCTGTAAAAGCCCACTCCCCACAAACACAGCACCTGTTCTTACCTTTGGGCATTGGCTTACCCCATGGCCCTCACCTGGAATGCCCCCCACCCCTTCAGACCCTTTCAGAGTCCCCTTCATCCCCCAAAGGCCTGTGTCCACCCACCACTCGTTTCTGGCTCTACCCTGGCTGAGCAAACTTTTCCCTCTTCTGTCCTGCATGATTCACCCAGGAAAAGAGCATTTCGCATGGAGGGGGGCTAATCCTGGGCAGTGGGGGTCCCTCCTGGGAAACACTGAGCCCTTGCTCATGGGACTGGCGTGGAGGATGGGGTCTTTGAAACATGGAGAATTTAAGGAATGTTTTCTTCCTTATAGAACGTGCCAAGTCATATAGAGAAAATGTGAAAAAAATATAAAAGACAAAATTATAGAGGAGGGAATGATGGCTCATATTCTCATCACCCAGAGGCAAGTCCGCCTTCCTCCAAGGCTCAGGCACATCTGCTGGGCGAGGGGGAGCTGAGTGCAGCCCGGAGCAGGAGGGTGGGCTCTGCGACCCGGACACGGCCAGGGCAACCAGGGCCCAGCCCACCTAGATTGGGTTGGTGTGTTCTTTATTTTTGATAATGTTTTCAGAAAGGCCTAGTTTTTAACTTCATAGGAAAACTTTTCATGAGTTAAACAATGGTTTTCAACTCTGTCCAGCATTATTCACTCTGAGGACTGCTGTGTGTGTGTGTGTGTGTGTGTGTGAGAGAGAGAGAGAGAGAGAGAAAATATACCTAATGTAGAATTTACCATGTTAACCATGTTCCGTGTCCAGCACAGTAGCATTAATACTGTGCCACCACCACCACCATCCATCTGCAGAACTTTCTCGTCATCCTCAACCGAAACTCTGTCCCCATGAAGCGTCACCTCCCCACTTCCGCCTCCCTGGCCTCCTGGTGACCAAGTTCTGCTTCCTGCCTCTCTGACTTTGACTACTGTGGGCACTCCATAGAAATGGTATCTTACCGTGTTTGTGTTTTTAGACCCCCGGGTTGCTTCCACCTTTTGGGGTATTGTGAATAATGCTGCTATGAACACAGGTGTGCAAATATCTGTTTCATCCCTGCTTTTAATTCTTTAGGGTATACACCTCGAAGTGGGATTGCTGGATCCCGGGCTAATTCTGCGTTTAACTTTTGGAGGAACTGCCATACCGTTTTCCCAGAGCAGTGGCAACTTCTACGTTCCTATCAGCGACATGTGGGGGTTCCAGTTTCTCCACACCCTCGCCAACACTTATTATTTCCTATTTTTTTGGATACTAGCCATCCTAATGGGTGTGAAATGGTATCTTACTGTGGTTTGGATTTGCGTTTCTCTGATGCCTAGTGACGTCTAGCATCTTCTCATGTGCTTATTGACCATTGGTACATCTTCCTTGTTGAAATGTCTACTCAAGTCGTTTGCTGATGTTTTGATTGAGTTGTTTGTTTGAAGATTGCTTTTTCACGTGTGAAATTCTCTCTCCTCCACCCACTGCTCCCAGGCTTGACAACCTCTGACCAAATAGCCTCCTTGGAACACTCATGACTCTGAACACACCATCATCATCATCAGGAACAGAACGCTGGGGACCAAGTACAGTCTCATGACACTTGTCCTTGGAGAAACACCACTAATAACTGGGTATGGTTGGAGATGAGTGTGGCAGCTGTCACTGGGGATTTTAAGAAGGTGACTGCCTGTTTGTCTCATTGTTATTATTCTATATATTGTCAGTGTTTCTGGCTTCATTCTTCCCACAAGAGGATGGTGTGCAGAACTTCAAATGGACCAAATTCTGCCCCTTTGGAACAAGGAGGAAGACTATAAAGTCCTTTCCTCAAAGACTGCCCTTTTCATGTGGGTGGAAAAGCAACAGAGAAGGGAAGAATGGGCAGGGGAGAAGGGCCCTCCTACTTACTGAGCATCGACTGTGATCAGGACCTGAGCTGGGCATTTCACACATGATCTTTCTTCTAATCCTTTCATCATTCACATCAGGCAGGTTGTTATCTGAGTTCGCACAGGGGACAAAGAGGCTCAGAGAGGTGGATTCAGTTGCCCAGAGAGGTGGATTCACTTGCCAAGGTCCCAACCAGGGATAGACAGAGGTAGAAAGCACCCTATGAGTCAGCCCTTTCTGTGACTGAGCAATTCTGCTCCTGCTGCTGGGACTATACCCGAGTGCTAAAGTTGGTGCCAGGAGCCTGTTTCGAGAAGAAAATATCATTTGCTCTATTTCTGCTCTTCTCTATCTCTTCTTCTCTGCTGGACATTTCCATTCAATCTCTGACGTATTTAATCTTCTGCCATCCTAAAAAGCCAAGACTCACCTTCCCTCCAATCTTTCCTTCTGGGAACCTGCCTCCTACACCTGCTCCTTCTACTCCTCTCTAAAGCACTAACTGTCCTTGTCACAGGCTTCCCGAGACCCATGGATCTCATCCATTGACCACTCAATCTTTTTAAGTTCTGCTCCCCGCAGCCCCCCAAACAGTCTGTCCTGCTGCTCCCAAGGCCACCTTCATTGCTCTTTCTTGGTCCCTTTGGTGGACTCTTCTTCCTCTGTCTCCCTCAGTAATAAGGGAGGGGGGGAGAAATACCCAGGCTGCCATTCTGAACCCTCTTCTTACCTCACTCTGCACCCAGACCCTTTGAGAGTCTAATGAAAGTCATGAAGGTCAAGCTGTCTCCTTGGAAAAGTGTACAGCACATTTCCACATACCTTACATACAATTTCAGGGAATTCATAGGCTGTACCTTCAGTACTTTAGGTGTAGAGAGGCTGCTTTAATGGGTGGGGCTTATGGACTCCAGATTAAGCCCAGTTGCTGGCCAATCTCCCCTTTATCTATGGTTTCTTAGACCTCTATCCCCACCCAGACCCTTCCCCTGAGCTCAGACCCTGATTTCAGGCTCCACTGGCCACTCCATATTATGGTCTCACAGGACTCAAACACAGCCTGTCCAAAATGAGTCTGCCCCCTTGCTTCTTACCACCTCCGTTTCCATGTTCTCTGGTCTCTCTCTCTCTCTTTTTTTTTTTTTAGAGAGAGAGAGAGCATTTGCATGGGGAGCAGCAGAGGGAGAGAGCTTAAGCAAGCTCCATGCCCAGCATGGAGTTCAATGTGGGCCTCAGTCTCACCAGCCTGAGATCATGACCAGAGCTGAAACCAAGAGTTGGAAGCTTTAACCGATTGAGCCACCCAGGTGCCCCTCTGGTCCTCTTAATGGTACCCACCATCCACTGGGTCACCCATGCTGAAAACCCGGCTGTTCCTTTCATGGTTTTTTCTCTTTCACCCATGGTATGGATTGCTAATAGCCTCCCAAGACTGCTTCCCACTACTTCTACTGTTACAAAAGTTTTAATTTATATACGGTGCTCAGCTCAAGACTACATTTCCCTTGTAGATAGGGGCAGCCACATGACTACGTCCTGGCCAGTGGGTTATGAGTGGAAGTGATGTGTATAGCTTTTAGGTCATGCCTTTAAAAAGAAGGACTGAGCCCCTTCCTCTGTCTTGCCTTTCCTTTGGCTGGAATATGAAAGTGAAGGCAGGAGCTAGAGCAGCAATTTTGGGCATGGGCTGAGGATGGCTGAGCAATTGGATAGATGGGGTCTTGGTTCCTGATATAGTCAAGTCACCATTCCAGGCTTGATGGGAAATAAACATCCACCTTATTTAAGCTCTTGCTATTTTGGGCTCACTTTGTTATGGTGGCCTAACGTGTATTGTAATGGTCCCACTGTATCACGCCACTTCCCACCATGACCAATCCATTGTCATGTTGTACCAGTTTCACTCCTTGTTAGAACCTTCTGATTCAGTCTCCTCTCCATTCTCACTGCCCTGTCTTAGCTCAGGCCATCATGTCTCCCATCTGAGCTATTGCTATAATGTTTTATCAGCTTTTCCTGCCCTCTCCCACCCGCACCCCGCAGTGATCCATCCTCTATGCTGCTGCCAGAGCTATCCATCCTCCATACCTGTGTTTCTCACCCTCAGCACCATTAACATCTCAGTCCACATAATTCTTTCCTGCAGGGGGCTGCCTGTGTCCTGGAGGATGTCTAGCAGCATCTCTTGGCTGTACTCACTAGATGCCATTTGCATTCTCCAAGTAGTGACAACCAAAAATGCCTCCGGACATTGACAAATGTCCCTGGGAGGGGGGCAGAATCATGTCTAGTTGCTAAACAACTACCCTACACCAATCTGATTGTGTCTGTCTCTGGTCACATACTTCTGTGGTCCTCCGTGACCTACAGAATGAATCCCAGTTGGTGAGGCCCTTCCTACCTTGCATCTTGCCCTCGTCCCAGGATGGTGTTTCTCCTAAGCCCTCATTCGCACCCTGCTCTCCAGTTATCTTGAACAATTTGCCACATGCTGAAGGTGCCATGGTCTTTTGTGCCTTCGAATCTTTGCAAATGCTATTTGTTCTTCTCAGAGGCTGAACGCCCATTCATTCTCCCAGGCTTCATCCCAGGGCCACCTTCTTGGGGAAGCCTTCCTCTCATGGCCCAGGAAGTCTGGGTGGTTCCCTTGTGTGGCCCCATCCCACATATGCCTTATACTTGAATAAGACTATTCATGTATTTGAGTGCCTCTCAGGACGAATTCACTTCTGTTTCCTGGCACCTCACCCAGGGCCTGCCACTTACTGAATGCTCCATTTGCAGAGTGAATGCGGGGCCCCATGGGGAGCAACCAGGACGGTTGAGGGAAGGGACTGTGTGTGGTGTGTCTAAAGGGGCAGATGGAAGGGAGTGAGCCTGTTTGTGGGTCCCAAACATCTGAGGCGATGGGCCCCGGGAGAGGGGAGGTATACTGGGGTGTGAAGAGGGGAAGAGAACCGGAGGGTGGAGGTTCCAGGGAGGCAGGTCTCAGTGTAATAAAAAAACATGTTTGAAAGAGTAGAACTCTGTTTTTTTTGTCTGTGAAAATAGTTGTTTTAATGATCCACGAGATGCAGCTCAGGAATGCATTTTTATTTAAATGGAACATAAGCCAACACACAGTGATAAAAAATCCGCATTCATCACTGTTCCCTTCCCCCCACACTGCAGCAGATCTGAGCGTGCCCTTCTGTCCCTTTCCTAAGCATTTATACATAGCTACAGAGATCATATATATGCATGTGTCTGCATACACACGTGTGTGTATGCATACATGTGTTTAAATAGAAACACACACGTACATAACAGAGATATAACCGGGTGAAATTTTCTCTCACCTACACTGTTCTTTCTTGTTCCTCCTCATCTGTGTTCTGGACATTTTTCAATAAAACTGAGCAAATTGACAGAGACTTGGATGGTGACCAATTTTCTTGGTCCTGTTATGAGAGGCTGTCCACATGAGTGAAAGGGATGGCTATCGGTTGGTCTTTGAGAGTCACTGCTCTGAGGAACAACCTAAAATTCCTCCCTCAGAGAACAGCCAGAGCCTTGGGAAAGAGCTGGGAACCACGTGGAGACTTCGTGGTTTCCCTGCCTCCCACAGAGCCGGGCCACTGCATGGGGAGCAGGGGGTGGGAGCAGAGCAGAGTGACCTGGGGAAGGAGAGTGGTGGGGGCACAGGCTGGGACAGGAGCCTGGGGTGCTCATCTGAGGCTGACCCCGTGAGCCATTCAGTTGGAAAATGGATGTTTTGTACCATCTTCTCGTGTTTTGTGTGATCATGATGGACAAATGGTGAGATTGTTTTCCTTACTACGTTTCCCATATGTTGAAATAAAACTGAGGAGTTATACATGTATGTTTTCCCCCTAAAACCAGTAAGGGCAATCATACACACACACACACACACACACACACACACATGTATACATATATAACTGCTTGATACATCAGGTATATTTTTCTTCTTCAGGAAAAGCTGTATTCCATCTTTTTTTAAAAAGATTTATTTATTTATTTTAGAGATGGGGAGAGGCAGATGGAGAGGGAGAGAGATTCTTAAGCAGACTCAGCGCTGAGCATGGAGCCCCACACAGGGCTCAATCTCATGACCCTGAGACCATGACCTGAGCTGAAACAAAGAGTCAGACGCTCAACCAACTGCACCAATGTAACCCATCTTTTAAAATTGGCTACTTGGTATGGGTTTTCATGATGCATGGGAATTATTGTCTTATGGACGGATATTTGTATTGTTTACAACAATCTGTTGTTACAAACAATGCTGCACCGAGGATTCTTGGGCATATAGCTTTGTGCACACACACAATCATGTCTGTGTATGTGGCACAGACCCTGGTGAATGGGTTTACACATTTTGAATTTTGATAGTTATTGCTCTACCAGTTTATATTCCCATCAGCAGTGCGTGAGACCACCCACATCCTTAGCAGCCCATCTTCTTTATCCTGCCAATCTACCCAGGGGATTTCACTGTGTGATCCTGGCTTCCCCATCCCTGAAGTGAATCAAGCAGGGCCACAACTCTGTCTCTCAAGGGTGCCGGGGAGGGATTACATGACCTCCAATTCCCTGGACTCTATGCTTATTAACTAAACTCAAGAAACATGCATAGGTGAGAAAGACTGGACTTCTCTGAAGCCCGGGGGCAACCTGGCCCTTCTGGTTCTCCCAGGGGGGCTGGACAGTGAGCCATGAAGTTTACAGGGCCTGTGGTTGGTGAATCAAGCTTTTACTTTCACCAACAGATCTCACTTCTGGGGACTTACTGGGACCATCTTGTTTTCTCTGTAGCAGAGAGTGTGCTTCCCTATGAAAGAGGGGGCCTCAGAGAGCTAAAGCTCAGAGGTTCTGTCGCTGGGGAACTGGTCCTTCCTGCATGGACTGGGTGGCTGTATTGAAGCCCATGTCCCGTCATGAAGACCAAAGAGGATGGGAGGAGTGCTTTGAGAATCGGATGCCTTGTGGACAGCCAAGGGTCCAACATGAAACCTGAAACTCCTGCCACACTGTGCTTCCTGTGCTGTGGCTCTGACTGTGCCTCTACTCTCCTCCAAACCCTCAGTGTCTCCCTATTGCCGGCAAGGGACATCACGCCCCTCAGGGAGGCATCCCAGCTCTCTCCAGAGAGACCTGCCCCACCCCCTGGGCTCCTGCCAAACTCAGTGTTGGTGGAAAACCTTCTCTCTTTGGTCTGATTCGATGATTTTCCTTAACTCACTGCCCCCACCCTTCCAGATCCTGCTCATCATTTAAGGCCACCTTCTGCATGAAACTCAAGCCCCATCCCTTCAAATGCACCCACATTTATCCACCTTATTCTGAGGACTTCACTCCCGTGGACTTCTCAAAATCCCTACTCTACACAATTTGAACACAGCCACACTTCTATCTGTAGCAGTTAGGTGCGTATGAGCACACAGTGCTGGGAAGAGCACACAACCCACAGTCCAGGGTTTGAATTTTGTTTCTGTCACCTAGCATGTGATCTTGAGGAAATTAGTTAACTGCTCTGGGCCTTAGTTTTCCTATTTGTAAAATGGGGGCAATTACTCCCACTCACAGGATTATTGGTAGATCAGTAGTTCTCAACTGTGTATGTGTGTGTGTGTGTGTGTGTGTGTTCACAACTTGTAGAGACATTTTTGGTTGTCACAACTTGGGAGAGATGCCAGTGGTATCTAGTGGGTAGAGTCCAGGGATGCTTTAAGCATCCTACAATACAGGCACACGTCACTTTTTTGCACTTTGCTTTACTTTTACTTTTACTTCACAGATACTGCATTTCTTACAAATTGAAGGTTTATGGCAACCCTGTGTTGAGCAAGTCTATCGGCACCATCTTCCCAACAGCATTTGCTCACGTCATGTCTCTGTGTCACGTTTTGGTAATTCTCACAATATTTCAAATTTTTTCATTATGATTACATTTGTTAAGGAGATCTGTAATCAGTGATCTTTGATGTTACTATGGTAACATCGCTGTCGCTGTGGCGTTTGTGGCTCTCCAAAGCAATTACCTGCTGTGGAGCGCTTTGGCGCGCCACAAACCACACCCATATAAGACAATAGATCAATGGTCTTGATCCATTAAGTGTCCTGAATGCTCCACTGACCAGCTATTCCCCCGTCTCTCTCCCTCTCCTGGGTCCTCCCTATTCCCTGGCACAGCAATATTGAAATTAGGTCAACTAATAGCCTCCACAATGCCTCTAAGTGTCCAAGTGAAAGGAAGAGTTACATGTCTCTCTAAATCAAAAGCTAGAAATGATTAAGCTTCATGAGGAAGGCATGTCAAAAGCTAAGACAAGCCAAAAGCTAGGCCTCTTGTACCAAACGTTGGTACTTTGTAACCAAAGTTAGCCAAGTTGTGAATGCAAAGGAAGAGTTCTTGAAGGAAATAAAAAGCGCTACTCCAGTGAACACATGAATAAGACAGTGAAGCAGCCTTACCACTGATACCGAGTAAGTGTTAGTGCTCAGGATAGAAGGTCAAACCAGACACAACACTCCCTCAAACCAAAGCCTAATCCACAGCAAGGCCCTAACTCTCTTTAATTTTATGAAGGCTGAGAGAGGTGAGGAAGCTGCAGAAGAAAAGTTGGAAGCTAGCAGAGGTGAGTTCATGAGGTTTAAGGAAAGAAGCCATCTCTGTAACATAAAAGTTTAAGGGGAAACAGCAGGTGCTGATGGAGAAGCTGCAGCAAGTCCTCCAGAAGATCTAGCTCAGGTAATTAATAAATGTGGCTATACTAAATAACAGACTTTCAATGTAGACAAAACCACCTTCTGTTGGAAGAAGATGGCATCTAGGAAATTCATAGCTAGAGAGGAGAAGCCAGTGCCTGGCTTCAAAGGTTCCAAGGACAGGCTGACTATCTTGGTAGGAGCTAAGGCACCTGGTGACCTGAAGTTGAAGCCAATGCTCATTTACCATTCTGAAATCCTAGGACCTTTAAGAATTATGCTAAATCTGCTCTGCCAGTGCTCTATAAATGGAATAACAACACCTGGATGACAGCCCATCCATTTACAACATGTTTACTGAATATTTTAAGCCCACTGTTGAGACCTACTGCTCAGAAAAAATGATTCCTTTAAAAATATTACTGATCACTGACAAAGGACCTGGTCCCCCAAGAGCTCTGATGGGGATGGACAATGAGGTTTTCCTGCCTGCTAGCATAACATCCATTCCACAGCTCATGGATCAAAGAGTCATTTCTACTTTCAAGTCTTATTATTTAAGGAATATATTTCATAAGGCTATAGCTGCTATAGATAGTAATTCCTCTGATGGCTCTGGGCAAAGTAGAAAGAAAATTTTTTAAGTAGGCTCCATGCCCAATGTGGGGCTTGAACTCATGACCTTGAGATTAAGAGACACGTGCTCTACTGACTGAGCCAGCCAGGTACCCCCAGGCAAAGTAAATTGAAAACCTTCTGGAACGGATTCACCATTCTAGGTGCTATTAATAACATTCGTGATTCCACATTCACAGGAGTTTGGAAGAAGTTGATTCCAACCCTCATGGATGACTTTGAGGGTCCAAGACTCCAGGGGAGGAAGTAGGTGCAGATGTGGGGGAAACAGCAAGAGAACTAGAATTAGAAGTGGAGCCTGAAGATGTGGCTGAATTGCTGCAATCTCCTCATAAAACTTGAATGGATGAGGAGTTGCTTCTTATGGATGAGCACAGAGAGTTGTTTCTTGAGATGGAAACGACTCCTGGTGCAGATGCTGTGAGGATTGTTGAAAGGACAACAAAGGATTCAGAATATGACATAAACTTAGTTGATAAAGCAGAGGCAGGGTTTGAGAGAATTGGCTCCAATTTTGAACGAAGTTCTGCTGTTGGTAAAATGCTATCAAACAGCACTGCATGCTGCAGAGGAATTGTCCCTAAAAGGAAGAGTCAATCAATGCGGCAGACTTCATTGTTGCTTTATTTGAAGAAATTGCCACAGCCAGCCCCAACCTGCAGCGGCCACCACCTCATCAGTCAACAGCCACCAACACCCCGAAGCTAGACCTTCCACCAGCAAAAAGATCGTGACTTGCTGAGAGCTCGGATGATGGTTAGTATTTTTTAGCAATAAAGTATTTTTAATTAAGGTCTGTACACTGTTTTAGGCATAATGCTATTGCACACTTAATAGACTACAGTATAGTGTAAACACAACTTTTATATGCACTGGGAGACAAAAAAAAAATTCATTTGCCTGGCTTTATTGTGAGACTTGCTTTATTGTGGTGGTCTGAAACTGAACCCGCGTTATCTTCAAGGAATGCCTGTACCTAGGACAGCTCCCCACAACCAAGAATCCTCTGGCCCCAAGTATCAATAGTGGTGAGGTTGAGAAACTTGGTGTAGATAGAATACTGTATAGATGTAACAAGGTGATTGTGGGCTCTCTGATTCACAGCAGGTGCTTCATAAATGTCCATTCTTCCTCTCTCCACCCTGAGTATCAGCTCCTCATGGGCCAAAGAAAGTATGATTCATATCTGCTGTCCACAACTCCCAGTGCAGAGTGGCTGAATGTTAGAATCAGGAAGGAAGGAAAGAAGGTAAAGGGGGTGTGTGTGGTATTCTTATTTGAGCAGGTTCTATGGAAAGGCAATTGACACCCCCATTGTGCAGATGCAGAGATGCCAGGGTAGTAAGAGGGAGGGAGTGCTCCACTTAGAATATTATTTGGAAGGGAGGCTGGTGGTTGAAGAGCTGGGGCTGGGCATTGTGTGGAGACCCCTCCAAGCAGTGCTTGCCCCTCTTGGGATCATGTCACTTAATGGACTGGGTGCATTTTGTTGCTGGCTCTGTATCATGGTGCCTCCTATGAGGAAGAATGTGCCATGATTCAGGCGGTAGGGCTTGACCACTGCAAGCCACCCAAGTGACTATTTCAGTAATAACACTACGCACTTTTATGTCTGCCTTTCATCGCAGATCTCAAAGCACAGTGCAAACATTAATTAAAGCTCTTAGCATTCCATGAAGCATGGTGTGTAAATATCACTCTCCCCACTTGGCTGAGAGGGTAAACTGAGCCAGGGAAGGGCAGGTGGCTCAGCCCAGTGCAGCTCTTGCCTTACTGAGGCTGCCTCTTAGAGGACAAGCTGGGGTTTGGCAGCCTCCTCACCCCACCAACTACCACTTCTTCCTCTTCTTCCCCAGGGCCCCTTGGTGATACCAAGAACAGAAATGGTTTCTTGTCCCCCACTAGGGCGGCAGGGAGTGGGCTCCAATGCAGAGGTGAAGGACACCGGGAGCCTCTCATTCTTAAATACGCCCCATGACTGCATCCACCTGTGGGAGGGGGAGGCGAGGGAACAGAGGACCATGTCGGAGGGAATTGAAACATTGTTTTTACGCAGAACTTGCTGGGGGCGGGGTGGCGGGTAACTTTATCTTTCTTTGGAACTTAAAATAAGTGCTTTTTGCCAAAATGTTAACAATAGGTAAATTGGGTTAGGCAAACAAGAGCCTTCCTTGTATCATTGTTGTCAATTTTCCGGCAATTACATCCCAATAAAAAGTTTGAACGAAAAAGGAAAGAGTCCATGCTTTTCCACAAGCCACGGCGCTTTCCTAGAGCCGAGATGGCCAGCGCAGCGCCTTTGGGACTGCACTGGAGGAAAGGGGGAAAGGGGGAAAGGGAAAATGTGTCGTTGGAAAACCCCGCGGCGGAAGAGCAGCCGGGCATGCGAGCGGGGCAAGCTGTGGCCCCCCGCCCGGCCGCCCCTCCCGCCGCCGCGCCGGCTCGGCCCCTGGCGCTGACTCATGCCCGCCCCGGTTAAATACGGCGAGCGCCGGCCCGCCGTACTCATGCTGCAGCCGTGAGCCGGCCGCGTCCAGCTCTCGCGCTCCCTCTGGTCCACGGCGGGCGGGCGCCCAGCTACTGGTAAGTGGGGAGGCCGGCCTCTGCCTCCTCCCTCCCTGCCTCCCGTCGGCCCGCCAGCGCTGGCTCGCCCCTCCACCCCGCTGCCCGCGGACCCCGCTGCCCAGGGCTGGTGGGGACCGGGATGCTCTCAGGAGGGGGCCAAGTGGAGCGGCGCTGGAGGGGTGCCGGGCCGGGCCTCCCACCGCCCACCCAGCCTGGGGCCACCAGCCCCCCACCCCCTCGGCGGCTGGCTCCCTGACCAGCCCCCTGCCCCATGAGGTCAATCTGGGGGTGCTGTCCAGACGTTCTGCAGGGGGCAAGTTGCCCTGAAAGTTGACTAAGTTAGCACACCAGTGACCCCTCGAGGTTACCTCTTTCGGGAACTAGCTCCACTGGGGGAAGAGTTTCTCTTGTTCAAAGATTCAGGTTCTTTGACCCCTCCTTTTGCTAGCGCTCACTGTGGTGGCCACAGGTGGCCAGCCCTGCGTGTGGGTCTGTCCAGGACCCATGGAGGGGTTCCCAGAACACAGATCTGTCCTCTTTTGCGGACTTAAGAGTTGCTGCAAGAGTGAATTCAGCCGACGTGCCCTGCCTGGTTGGGATTTCCAGTTTGGACCTCAGCTGTGGACTCAAGAGTTGTTTCGGGTTCTAAATTTGTGTGTGGCTTAGGCGACCCCATTCGGGCAGCTTTGCCCTCTCGCCAGCCGGAAGTGTCCGGTGTGGCCAGGGCTGTCGGTTCTGAGCCGGGGCTCAGGGCCGCAGATGGATTTGTGATGAGGGTGGGGTGCATTTAAAATTGTGACTCTGGTAGCTTTACGGGCATCTCTGCTCAAAGGTGGAGGCAGGGGCAAGGCCCAGGAACCAGCTGTGGAAAACCAGAACTTTGCTAGAGCTTTCCCACCTGTGCCAGAGTGTGAGCAAGCCAGGGCCAAATGTGTTACCTCAGGGCAGGCTGCCGTGCTCTTGGAGAAGATGTCCCTCAGGCTGAAGGTGCTGGATGCCCATCTATCATTTCCGGCTTCCCTGGGATTATCTGGGATTCCACCCCCATCCATTGCCTCCAGAATTTAGAACTCCTCTAACGGCTGTCACATCTTTCATTCTGCACTGATTGGACATCTGGGGTACATTCGGGGCCAGACAGTCCCATTTGCCTGTGGTCTTGAGTCAGCGGGCGGCCTCGGCCGTGAGGAGACAAGCCTGTGAGCGAGGTCGGGGCCGGGGGGAGCGTTCTGAACACGCCCCGCGGAAATTTGGGGCACCCCAGGCTCCCCCAGGGCTGGTGGACGCTCGGTGGGGCTTGCTCTGTAACTGGAGGGGGTGGGGGCTGCAGGTGGGAGTAGATCCAGATGTGGAGAAATAGGGAGAGATGGGGGAGAAGCTCAGTCCCAATTCGTCCCAACTCGGTCCTGCCAGCAAACACTCCCAAGGCTGTGATTACACAAGGCAAACTCCTTCCCAGAATCCTGACCACGAAGGAACGACTGTGGCTTCTGGTTTCATGGCTTCTCGGGCTTTGGGGACACAGGATTTAGAAAATGTCTCCAAGATGCTTTGTGGAGAGGTTCATGCATTTCTATTTGGGGTCCCCTAGGTGTCAGCCCGAGGAGAGAGCTGTAGCTTCTTTCATTCAAGCCCTGAGTGGGAGCCTCTCCCAGCTCTGCTGGCAAGTTTGTCCCTATCTCCTGCTGCTTTTGCCAAGCTAATTACAGCCCTGCTCTGGCCTCTGCAGGAAGCCCTACCTCCCCAAACCCTGGGGCTGGAAAGGACTTGCTTTTTCTTACTCATTTTCTTTTTTAAACAAATGAACAATATGTTGGCTTTGAAGGTCCAGGAGAGATGGGGTCAGCAACTGAGCTGGGTGGGGAATGACGGTGTGGCCGTGTGGCCAGTCTTCCCTTGGGGCTCCAGGATGCATTGTGTTTGGGGTAGAGCATTCCTAATTCGGGTAAATCCCTGAAGGGGCTGTGTGTTGAGATTACGGGATTAACCTCTTCTGGCAACCCCTTCTGTTCCTTCCTTCGACTCTTCCAGGCCACTCAGGTGAAACTGAGCTCACATGAGCTAGCCGAGATCGTGGCTCGACGTTCAGCCTCCCTGATCCTGAGTTTAGGCTCTCCATTCTTGGCAGTAAATGACACAGGTCAGGAGCATGTGTTTATGCTGGGCTAGACTCCCAGGGGTGCTTCTGAGTGCAGACCATAGGCACCTACATCAGAGTCACTTGGGGAATTTGTTAAACAGTGCAGAGTCCTGGTCCCACCCAGACCTGGGAATCAGGATCTCTGTGCGTGGAGCCTCCGGAGATCCTGATTTTACTCAACAGCAGAAGGAACAGGAATTGTCGTTGACATTTTTCTTTTTAAAGATTTTATTTATTTATTTGAAAGAGAGAGAATGAGAGAGAGAGAGAGCACATGAGAGGGGGGAGGGTCAGAGGGAGAAGCAGACTCCCTGCCGAGCAGGGAGCCCGATGCGGGACTCGATCCCTGGACTCCAGGATCATGACCTGAGCCGAAGGCAGTCGCTTAACCAACTGAGCCACCCAGGCGCCCCTGTCGTTGACATTTATTGGGTAGTCATATTGTGCGAAGAAGGACTCTAAGTGCTTCGAAGGGAGCACTCACTTAATCCTCATGGCTGCAATGCTGTGAGGTCAGGTCTATGAAACAAGCGTCCCAGGATCTTCTAGGTGATTTTTATGTACTGATTTGGGGTATAGGGTGGATACCCCCTGTTTAGTGAGATGGGCACACGTCTGGATGCACTGAGCCTCTCAATCGGTGACTTGGGACCCGTTGGATCAAGCACTGATGAGCAGCTTGATGGAGGCGGATACTGGCCGGAGGGAGTAGCCGAGGTGCTGCTGCGCGTGGTACAGAAGCCATCAGCAACTGCAAGCCTGACACCTCCCTCGGCTGGATGGGGCAACCTGTCACTGCAGATGGTGCCATGTTTAGGGAGAGGGCACAGGCCAGGGAGGGAGATCGTCTCTCTGGGCCTCAGTTTCCCCAGGTGCACCGGACAGGGACAGGACCAGACGCTCCCTAATCCCATGAAATGGCTCTTGGCTATTTGAAGATGCACTGATTAACAAGTGGGTTTGCCCTACCTGGAAAGCCTTTGAAACGAGGTAAATGGGTCTGAGTTCCTCCGGGCTCGGCATGAAGGGAGGGCCAGGCCAGGTGGCATTGTCAGCCGTCCGGGGTGACCTATGTGGAAGGGAGGATGAAGAGAATGGTGGGGCTTCAGGCCAGATTTCCTTTCTGTCTCCGGTCAGAAGATATCAGAGCTATCAAGGGCCTTTGGACGTCTTTACAGGAGGGGAAATTAAGGTCTGGAGAATTTACCCAAACTCACCCTCCACTTTAGTGTCAAGACCAGAGTAGCACATCTGTCTGCCAGGCTCTTTCCAGAAGCTTTGCTCCGTGGCATGGACATAAGAAGGCATCTCCTCCCAGGGAGCGTCATGTTTAGGGGATATGAATGATGGTAATAAACCAAAAAAGCGCCAACCCGCCAACCAACCAACCAAGCCCAGGGCTTCCAGGCTAATTATGTGTTCAGTCATGAATGACAGGTAGTTCTCGCTGAAGAGTCTCACAGCCAAGGTGCCTGGGCCAAGTGCTTCTACTCCTGGGGAGGGACCGCGTCAGACTGTCCAGGTGAGCTGTCTGTCTGTCCGCTTGGCTCACTGAATTCCTGGGCCAGCGACAGACCCCAGGCTGGCCCTCCTCCCAGGACAGCGGCCGGACTGAGTTGCTGCAGTGACGGGGAACGCGTTCGGCCGCCCCGGGGGAGGAGAGTATAATTAGGGTAGCTTTGTGGGTCTTTAACTGGCATTTGTCACAGCTGCCAAGCAGCCCTGGGCAGCGTGGGCTATTAGGCTGCTATATGCCGGGCTGCTGAGGGCCAGGGGCTGCTGAGTATGCCTGCCTCGCTTGCTCAAGATCCCAGGGCCCGGCTGGCCATCCAGCCCCGCTTCTGCGGGCCCTCCCTCCCCTGAGGGCTCTGCAGCTGCGTTTGAGGTGGGCTCTTTGGAGGTCCTTTGGAGCGGTGAGTGCCTTGTGGCACTAACAAGTGCTGGAAAACAGGAAACCGCCGCATGTGGTGCTGGGGTAGACTCTGCAGACATAAGGATTTATAAAAAGGAAAATCTGCAAATTCTTGCAATATTTCTCAAGCTGAGTGTGGTCCATTTTAAACAACAGTGGCTCTGTTCCAATAAGGGGATTATCTTTTCGCTCTTTCTCCCAGGCCATGAGGCACCCTCCCCTGGCTCTGAGCCCTTCCCGGGGCTGGCTTGATGCCCCCACCCCAGCTGGGGAGTGCAGACGCAGAGAAGGCTCGGGGTGGGTCATCGGAGGGCACCTCAGCCCACACCCTCACTGACAGATGGGGCAATTTGACAGAGACTGCCTTGGGCTTGCCACGTTATGGACACTTAATTTAGTCTCTGACATTTGGGCTACAACACCATCTTGAAGCATGCTGGGCATAGGAGTAGACATTAAAGATAAACATGTACTAGCTAGTACATCACCAGGCGCCCCAGAGCTCCACCTTTTGAAAGTCAGTCCAGGGGGTAAGTCTCTCACACATGCATGTACCAGGAGGATGGGCAAACACCCCCCACCTACCCACACAGACCCCTGGGAGCACAGGCACGATCGTCTCGGTAGATGGCTCTCATACCCTGGCTCTGGGACTCAGCCTTAGAATCCCGAAGTCTTGGGGCTAGACAGGCCATCAGCCGTCATCCAGGTCAGTATCCAGCAGGTGTAGGCATCTTCTTTTTTTTTTTTTTCCCCAAAAGGTATACATATTTTATTTATTTTTTTAAAAAAATTATTTATTTATTTATTTAAATTTTTTTAATTCTTATGTTAATCCCCATACATTACATCATTAGTTTTAGAGGTGTAGGCATCTTCTGTCCAGCTTCTTTTTTAGACAGTTGCTCAGCCTTTGCTCGACACTTCCAGTGATGGGGAGCTTACTACCTCCATGGGTTGTCCATTCTGACTCAGACAAGCTCTCTTCGGTGGTGAACTGAAATATGCTGCCCCATAGCTTCGGCACACCACTTTTGACCTCTGGAGCCACAGTGAGTCCCAGGGCAATCCTTCATGTATCCTTGGAAAGTGCTAGTGGCTTCCTTCACAGATGCTCTTCTTCTAGCTATCCATGCACAGTTCCTTCAATGGGTGCTCAGATGTTCTGGTTTCTGGGTCCCCTGACGGTCCCCTTACCCTTCTCTACCAGGCCTTCAAGGGACTGGTTTGCTATTAGTCTTCTTCAAGTTCAGGGTGGGACTGGCCCAGCAATACAGGTGTGGCCTGATCAGGGCAGAGCAGAGGAAGACCATCGCTTCCTTTGTTCCACACTGCATGCTTCTACTGGTGGAAGCTAAGATCACAGTCATTTTTCTGGGCAGTCTCCTTTCTCTGTTACTAGCAATAAGAAGCCCTAAGTCTTTCTCCTGGGGTGGGTGTTGAGTCACTTTTTCTGTGCCCCCTGCTCAGGCTGTTCATTTTCCACTCTCAAACTCTGAACCGGACTTTTGTCTACGTGAGGTCGTCCTTCTAGATGTGTCCATAGCTTCATCTGGCCCCATGCCTCTGCATCTAGACTCTGTTGGCCAAGTTATTATTCATTCTTTCCTCCATCATTTTATGTACTTACTCAAGTCCTTAATGCAAAAGTACAACTGGTCAGGGCTTGGGTGGCTGTGAATAAATAAAAAGTCAAGGTCTGGGTAGGTGGGGATGAACTTGGGTTCTGTCCTCAGAGCAGGCTTATCGGTGGGGGGTGGGGTGCCAGGAAAAAGTGCACTGAGTTAAGGCCAGGCTGGGAAGCCTGGATTATTCTGAGTTATGGGCCGGGCCTAGGATGCTGAGTTCAGGAAGAGAGGCCAGAGAAATACCTTCTCTACCCAGCCGGTTTATTATGCCCTATATGCCATCATTTGAAATTCCTTCTTCTGACTCAGGATTTTTGCTTATTAAAAGGAGAGGCATTGCATTAACACTCAAAGTACTCACCCAAGAATCTGGAGCTCCAGGCCTTAAGCTCTGAGCCTCAGTTTCCCTGCTTCATTCATCCCCACAAGATAGTGGGAATGTATGATCAGCAGTTCTTAACCCTTTGGAAGTTAGAGACTCCTTTGAACCTCAGATGGAAGTTACAGATGCTGCTCTGCACACAGAAATCCTTAGTCCCTGGAGTAAGAATGTCAAGATTAAAATACACTTTGAGGCCTTCCTTACCTCCAAGAGTCTACAGAGTCCGTGTTGCAGATGAACTTGAACCCTCGCACACATTTAAACGGCACTGTGTGGGACACCCTCACATCCGTTCTCCTGTTTGCTCCGCTCAGTGGCCTCGAGAGGCGGCAGAAGTTATCATCCCAACTTAACACATGAGGAAGCTGAGCTTGGAGGCTCCAAGTTTCCTTCAAGGTCAAACAGCTAGCTAGTGGTTCTTAACTATTCATGTAGGTAGGGCTCCGTGCATACCTCATGTCCCCACCACATTGTATACATTATCTGTAATTATGTAGATAGATAATTCTCATCACCCCTGACCTCAAACATTGAACCTTTCGTGAATTTGGCTCCATCCCCAGATCAGCACCATGCCTGCGGGAGCATCTGGCCCTACCACCTTTGAGCTCGAAGGGCATCTTAAGTTTTCTGGGTCTTACTCGAGGTCACTCAATGTTTCTTTGTGGAAACTGGAACTAGGACCCAGAAGGGCCACAACAGCCCCTTCCAGTGAGACAGGAAGTGGCACAGATAATTTTCTTTCATTGGGAAGGTGGTTTGAATGAAGCCTCCATGAAGTGCCCGTGAACGGGTTCAGGAAGGGCCAGGTTGTCAGTCACGGTGATGGGGCTGGGCAGGGCAGTGCTGGGCATGGCCCAGGCGGGGGAAGAGCGGAGCTTGCCTTGTAGCCTTTTCTGCCAGATGGGCAGTGCGTTCCACCTTTGCTGGCTGCCACTGCTTTCCCAGCTGACCTCCAAGTGCGTGCTCTCAGCATCTTCTCCCAGGCTCAGGCCCCATGTATTTGGTCTCATTTCCTATCTGTTCCTCCTGAGGAGATCATGTTCAACCGGCAAATTCAGGTGCTATGGGGGATACACAGATGTATCTGATCCGGGGGTTTTGTATCCAGACAAGATACTGTTCCTGCCTTAAGAAACCTATAGGGATGAAAGATGAACATCCCTGCCCTTGAAAAGCTGATTGACTAGAGAAGGACACAGACAGGAACACAACAAATGCCATACGGAGCCGGCATGGCCATAGTGGATGCTGGGAAGACGACCTGCATGGGAGGGCAACTAATGCTGACTCACGGTATCTGGGGAAGCTTCCTAGAGGTGATTGCATTTGAGGTGGACTTGGAAGTATGGGAAAGATTTAGATGAGGACAAAGAGAACTCTGGGTGGGGGGAATTGCTTGGGCAAAGGCATGGGGAGAAGGTGGAAGAGGCTGGCTGACCAGGTCATAGGTAGCATAAGTCGGGGTATGTGATGATGGAGTTCAAAGGCAAGCCAGTGTTCAACACCAAAGACGTTGACTTAAATATAACCGCAGTGTCGGTGAGATAAAAACCCTGAATCACGTGTGCTCTCTCCCTTTGCAGAGGCCATGCCACTGAAACATTATCTTTTTTTGCTGGTGGGCTGCCAAGCCTGGAGTGCGGGGCTGGCCTACTATGGCTGCCCAAGTGAGTGTACCTGCTCTAGGGCCGCCCAGGTGGAATGCACCGGGGCGCGCATCGTGGCGGTGCCCACTCCCCTGCCCTGGAATGCCATGAGCCTGCAGATCCTCAACACGCACATCACTGAACTCAACGAGTCCCCATTCCTCAACATCTCCGCCCTCATTGCCCTGAGGATTGAGAAGAATGAGCTGTCCCACATCATGCCCGGCGCCTTCCGAAACCTAGGCTCACTGCGTTACCTCAGCCTCGCCAACAACAAGCTTCAGGTTCTGCCTATTGGCCTCTTCCAGGGCCTGAACAACCTCGAGTCGCTCCTTCTGTCTAGCAACCAGCTGGTGCAGATCCAGCCGGCACACTTCTCCCAGTTCAGCAACCTCAGAGAGCTGCAGCTGCACGGCAACCACCTGGAATACATCCCTGACGGTGTCTTCGACCACCTGGTGGGCCTCACGAAGCTCAATCTAGGCAAGAATAGCCTCACCCACCTCTCGCCCAGGATCTTCCAGCACCTGGGCAACCTCCAGGTCCTCCGGCTGTATGAGAACAGGCTCTCAGAAATCCCTATGGGCACTTTTGATGGGTGTGGAAACCTCCAGGAGCTGGCCCTACAGCAGAACCAGATCGGTATGCTCTCCCCTGGCCTCTTCCACAACAACCGTAACCTCCAGAAGCTCTATCTGTCCAACAACCACATCTCCCAGTTGCCCCCTGGCATCTTCATGCAGCTGCCCCAGCTCAACCGTCTCACGCTTTTTGGGAATTCCCTGAAGGAGCTCTCGCCGGGTATCTTTGGGCCGATGCACAACCTGCGTGAGCTTTGGCTCTATGACAACCACATCACTTCTCTACCTGACAACGTCTTCAGTGACCTCCGCCAGCTGCAGGTCCTGATCCTCAGTCGTAACCAGATCAACTACATCTCCCCAGATGCCTTCAATGGGCTGGCAGAGCTTCGGGAGCTGTCCCTCCACACCAACGCGCTGCAAGAGCTGGACGGGAGCGTCTTCCGCATGTTGATCAGCCTGCAGAACATCTCCTTGCAGAACAACCGCCTCAGACAGCTCCCAGGGAATATCTTCGCCAATGTCAATGGCCTCATGACCATCCAGCTGCAGAACAACCAGCTGGAGAACCTGCCCATGGGCATCTTTGACCACCTGGGGAACCTGTGTGAGCTGAGGCTCTATGACAACCCCTGGAGGTGTGACTCTGACATCCTTCCACTCCACAACTGGCTCCTGCTCAACAAGCCCAGGTTGGGGACAGATGCTCTCCCGGTATGTTTCAGCCCACCCAGTGTCCGAGGCCAGTCCCTCATCATCATCAACGTCAACGCTGCTCTCCCCAGTGTCCAGGTCCCAGTGATGCCCAGCTACCTAGAAACACCACAGTACCCGGACACACCCAGCTACCCTGACACCACCTCCATTTCCACTACTGACTTCACCAGCCCTGTGGGGGACTACACCGATCTGACCACCATTGAGGTCACCGATGACCACAGCACGTGGGGCATGACCCAGGCCCAGAGTGGGCTGGCCATTGCCGCCATTGTCATTGGCATTATTGCCCTGGCCTGTTCCCTGGTTGCCTGCATCTGCTGTTGCTGTGGCAAGAAGAGGAACCACGCGGTCCTGATGCAGATGAAGGCACCCAATGAGTGTTGAAGAGGCGGGCTGGAGGCAGGGCTGGGGAAGAGTGGGAGCACTGGAGGATCTGGGAGTTTCATTATTGTGCCTCCACCCCTGGGTCCACAGAGCCATCCCCCACTCCCTCTCACTGGTCCCCAAGAGAAAGGCACCCCCACCTTTTCCTGACCTGTCTGGTTCTCCTCTAGAGAACTACAGGAGAACCAGCTCTTGCAGGGCTTCTTACCACCAGGGAGATCCAACCGGCCATGGCAAAAACCCCGTGGGGTTTCTAATTCATATCCCTGGGCTTCATTCGAGAAAGCCCTTCTCCACAGCCTTACCAGCTCTCCTCCAACAAGCCTCCCTGCACCCGCGGCCCTGCTGGCCTCTGTAGACTCAGTTACCACGCTGGCTCACTTTGTGGGGATAGTTCTCCACGGGGACAGCTTCTCTCCCAAGTAGGATGGAAGTTGATTTCCCTTCCTTCGCTCCACCCCCGTCCGTGGCATGCTCTCCCCTGTCCCCTTGAAAGGTCTCCCTTGATTTTCTGCTCCTGAAGGCAGGGTGAGTTCTCTCCTCACAGAAGGCTTCCACCCACTCAGCTGGCTTCCTAGGAGCTGCCAAGCACCTGGTTTTTGGGTCGCTGTGCAAGATGCCCCTTGGTTCCCGCAGAGAGAACCACTGTCAGCATCTCTCATGGGATCGTTATCTGGAAAAGGAAGACCGGCACCCGTGCAACAAGTCGGCCTTGTAGAGATTTCTGAACCACAAATTTTGTTTTGAAAATGTTGGTCCTTTGAGGGATAAGGTCACATAGAATGTCTGACCCCTAAAAACCTTGAAAATCAGCTTACTAGTACTGGATGGAGAAAGCACCCTGGTACCTGGGGTGTCCTTATGTTCATCCCTAGGGTTTTTCTCTTTTAACTTTTTATTGAAGTATAACACATACAGAAATGTGGGAGCGTGACTGTGTAGAGTTTGATGGGTCTTCACAGTTCACACCCATGTAATCAGCATCCAGATCTAGAAACAGGATATCACTAGTATCCTCCATCGTGGGCTTTTACTGGAGAAGACAGGCTTGAGGAGATGGGACCCCATGAGCCAGGATGGCCCCTCACCACCCCTGCCAGCCCACCCTTGCCAAGGCCCAGCTGTTAGGGGTAGAGGAGACGACGTGGGTACGTTCCGGAGATGTAATCAAATCCCCACACCCGAGGCTCCCAGAATGGCCAGGTCAGAGGCCTCTCTACAGCAGAGGTCCCTGCAAGCACACACCTTTCTCCGCCAGCAGGCTGTCCCCTGCTCATCGGAGGCCCCTCCGCCTGGGCCTTTTATGGCCATGCTCTGCCTCTGTCTGTTTTTAATTTTCACTTTCCATTTGGGGGAAGCAAAATAGTTCGGAGATGAGATCCTCCAGTTGAACAGCTGAATGTAATGGAACCTGGTAATCCTTCTAGTGTGGTAAAATTCTCCATCAACGTTCCAGTCAGCTAGACACTGAAATTCAGAATGCTCACATATGGGAGGCAACATCAGGGTGCACAGATAAGTCACCCTGGGTCTGGGGGCTCTTTGGAGTTCCTTCTGCCTGTGGCCTGCTTATAAGAGTTAAGTGTTTGGTGCAGGGTTATCGTCCTCCTTGAGTGCTAGCCACAGAAATCCCTGCCTTCAGCACCTTTCTGCTACACACGTATTCACACTGGTAAAGAAATTGTGCTCATGGCAACTCATGTCTTTGTCTGGACAACTGGTCTATCAGTTCAGAAATAAAAACAGTGAAATGGAGAATTTCAGCTGTCTGTGTCTGCCCAGGAAAGAGCTGCAGCTGGTGCTGTAAGGATTTGGAAATCCTGACTGGCTCTTACTAGTTTTCTCTGTCCCACAAGACAAATAAGAAATTGCCTCAGGCCTTAGTGGCATGATGCTGACAGGTCCCCAACAAAACAGGTCCAGGAAAGGATGTGTGTAGGAACTAGTACACTGTATAGTTTTTTTCTCTGTCCCAGAGAATCTGGGGAAGATGGGGCCTGTCAAAGGCAAAAGACATCTTCTCCCCGAGGTAAATCTGGGTCTCCAAAAGGTTTACCAAAGATTTGTAGCAACTGGTGGACGTGTACCAAGACCTGCCAGGGCTCAAAAGGAAGTGAGCCCAGAGCTTGGGGCATGAGCATCATTCCATTGATGGTGGCCTGCCTGATGATCCTGGGGCCATGGGGGGAAGCGAGGCTTGCTTTCCTCCAGATAGGAAGCATGGGTTAGCACTATATTCGTCAAGGTGCTCCTTATGAGTAGGCTCCAATGTCTCATTGTGCAAGGGTGCAAGTGGGCCAGAGATGGCAGAGAGGTGAGGAAGGAGTCCTTTTCACCCAGTGTGTCCTGCCCTTCTGGACCCAGAACCCTTGGGTAGTCCTGGCATTGGCCATGACATTGGAGGTCCTTTCTCCCGAGCCCAGGATCGCAACATGTTTCCCCAGCCCAAAGGTTGGCCCGAGGGCATCTGTCCTCAGATGTCTCCATGCAGGAGCACCCCCGGGTGGGGCTGGTGAACTCTTTACATGATGCTCGGAGCTTGCCTGGTCCTTTCTCCCATCAGAGTGGATTGGATGGAGCCATTGGGCCTCCTCTTCCATGGCAGGCCTTTTGGCCTCTCTGAACCATGTTGTCTGGCCAGGGAGCTACCAGGAAAGCTGGATGGAGTTTCCTTTCCAACAAGACATTGCATTTGCTCACTTTCCAGGGCTGGAGTGAGCTGCTTGGTCCCCCCAAGTTGAGGTAGGGTACAGAGTCCACTTTAATTTCCCCGTTTGCTCACTGGCCCCTAGGTCACCTTGCCAGTACCAGCAGCCTCCATTTGGAGTGAAGGGTCAATGTTGGAGAAAAGAGAATAAAAACCAGTTAGAACCACTGTTTTTCAAAAACGCTTACTGTGTGTAGATACCCTTTAAAGCACTGAACAAGCATTTTCTTTTTAAGCCTGACAGCACCTCTGTGCATGGGTACTACCATTATGCCCTGGAAATGGGTCTAAACTCACTCTTTCTTCTGCAACATTATTCAGTGGGCCATGGGTTTTCTTTCTCTCTTCATACTTTTTTTTTTTTTAAGGATTTTATTTATTTGAAACAGAGAGAGACACAGCGAGACAGGGAAACAAGCAGGGGGAGTGGGAGAGGGAGAAGCAGGCCTCCCGCGGAGCAGGGAGCCTGATGTGGGGCTTGATCCCAGGACCCTGGGATCATGACCTGAGCCGAAGGCAGATGCTTAACAACTGAGACACCCAGGTGCCCCTCTCTCTTCACACTTTGTACAAGACGTCATGGCCTGTCCTGGGCTTTCATCCGTAAAGAAAATGGGAGTCACTTTCCTTCTGCTTCCTACAGTCTTAGCCATTGGAACCTCACTTGCTACTGTGTGGATCAAAAGCTTTGTCAATACAGGGAACATTCAGCTCACCCATCCACTAAAGAAAAAGAGCAGTTTCAGGAATCTGTTTCCACCCTCAGGAAGCTGATGGAGAGTAGACAGCTAGGGAGATAACTAGATCACTAGAGTTGGTAACCAGACACTGGCTGTGTCCAAGCCTTTAGCTACAAACCACTCACAGAGTGCAGCGCACGGATCTCGCAGTCAGAACTGAACCCAGGCTGTTGGGGAGGCAGTGGGCGGGGGGCTGGGGAAGGAAGCCCTCACTGTGGTTCAGAGAAGGGGGCAGGTGCTTCTCTAGGCCCAACTTCTGCCAGCTATGCTCTCTCCTTCACCTAAGGAGAGATCGTTCTCACCAACCCATTGCCTTCATGATGCCTTCAAAAGTAGATCATGTTTGCCTCGCTTAGAGAATCATTGCAAATAGTCCCAGGTGCTTGGTGATGCATTTAGAGATTTCTAGGCCCCCAGGGTTTTATAGAGTGTGAGCCCTGGTGGGCAGGGTTGGGGGTCCATCTTTGCTGGATGCTGCCTATAACAAATTTGGTGTACAGAATCAACAATAAACGGTATACACAGGACACATGTGTGCTCGATGGACGTCTTGCCTAAGGAATCTCACACCTGTTGATTCTACTCTTGTTCGTGCATGTGAGGCTGAGCCAGACAGACCCTCATGGAGAACAGATTCTGAGCTGGGAAAAGGCCTTTGAAAAGTGAGTGGGGAACATAAATGCAATAACAAATGATATCTCTAGGCCACTGGGTCTGGAAGGAGCCTGAGGAATAGGTTCAACCCACTTTATAGATGAAGAAAGTGAGATCAAGGCAGGAAATGAATTTCCTCGTGTAATTAATGCCTGAGCTCGCAATGCAGCAGGTCTCCAGACTCCCAGACTGGGGGTTCTTCTATGTCACCAGAAAGGCATTCATTTGACCTGTATGTGAGCACGCACACACGCGTACGCACACAGTCTTAGGTGGGCGGACTCTTCCTGCACACTGCGGCATTCCTAGTGTGCCTCGCACTGGGCTCGGTGTGTCACAGGCTCTCAGAAGACCCCATCTGAGTGAAGGCGACTCCCTCCAAAGTGTCCAGGCGTCCCCAGCACTTTTTCAGGTCTCCAGATCCCAGGGGCTGCCGTAGCTGCCAGCTCAGTGCTTGAGAGAGGGATGATCTCTGCGGTTCCTTTATCCCACTGCTGTGCCAGGAGAGGAGCTTCAAACTGTATTTTCCTGGGCTCTTTTAGCTCGTAGATCCTCTCTGCCAGGGCTAAGCTTGTCCCAGGAGTTTTGGCTAATGGGAAAAGGGTTTAGGGTCCTCATCCCACTTCCCAGAAGGTCCCTAGAGTTCTTTCTTTCTTTCTTTGAGAGAGAGAGAGAGAGAGAGAAACAGCATGAGAGGGGATAGGGTCAGAGGGAGAAGCAGGCTCCCCGCCGAGCCGGGAGCCCGATGCGGGACTCGATCCCAGGACTCCAGGATCATGACCCGAGCCGAAGGCAGTTGCTTAACCAACTGAGCCACCCAGGCGCCCCGGTCCCTAGAGTTCTTAATGCAAATCTCCCCTCCACACATGCCCACATATGCCCAGAGTTCTGCCAGCCTGCTCCTATCTGAAGTTTTATTTCACACGTGTGTGTGTGGGCTCATGTGTGCATGCATGCACACACACACACACACACACAAAGGTCGGCCCTCTACCACACCCATTCCACAGATGGGGAGGCAAAGACTTGTAGAGATTAAATAATTTGTGTAAGGACGGGTTAGTTAGTTGAAGAGCCAGAATTCAAACCCGGATCCATTGAATGCCCAATTTCTCTGGCTCACTATGACACTGACAAACAGACAAGGTCTCTCTCTAGAGGTGTCAGTGCCTTAAGAAACCATTCAGAGCGCAGATGGGGCTGTTCCCCTAGCCTGGCTGTGGGTCTCCTCCAGAGGTGTGCCCCCTTCCCTCAGCCCCTGGTGAGTATACCATCCTGCCCCTGCCGGCCTGGGTGCCGTGGAGGGCGGGGTGGGGCGCATTCTCTTCCCAGCCCTTCTTCCCTCTGACATGCTGCCATGTTCCTCTGCCAAAGTGTGGATTTGTACTATGTCTCCATTGAAAAATGTTTCCTTGCTACACTTTATCAGAACTTTGTGATTTAGCTGATGAAATCCACTCATATGCCAAAGAAATATTAGTTAAGTCATGAAAAAGAGTGAGATAGATATTAATACCATGCAATGAGTTTTAAAGCCATCAGTCTACTTTGAATGGTAGCCTCTGGACATTGAAAATGACCTGAGACTGCTTATCTAGGTCATGCCTTCACACTGCACCCTTTAAAATATATACCCACCTATGCACACACACACACTCTTTACCTCATTCTGTAGCCCCTGGATGAACATCTCCAGACAGGAGAACCACTATTTTTTTTTAAAGATTTTATTTATTTATTTGAGAGAGAGAGCACAAGCAGGGGGAGGGGCAGAGGGAGAGAGAGAGGGAGAAACAGGGAGCAGGGAGCGAGCTGAGCAGGGAGCCAGATGCACGGGGCTTCACGGGGCTCGATCCCGGGACCCCGGGATCATGACCTGAACTGAAGGCAGATGCTTAAGCAACTGAGCTACCCAGGCACCCTAGGAAAACCACTCTTCCAAAGCAACTTCTTTCATCCTTGGCTAGCCCTATGGTGAAACTGTGCCTCTCCATATTGGGCCAAAATTCACCTCCTTCCATCTTCTCCCCTTTTAACGCAGAAAGCGTTTAGAAAGTTAGTTTATGAAACAAACCAATAAACCAAGGAACAAGCCCACAGCCCTCTTAGAATTCCTCACAGCACTGAGAGCCCAGCAGGTGTCTGTGGCCAGGTGTTCACCTGTCAGGCTCCCAGCACCAGCCTGGCCTTTCACCGGGAGGGGATGTAAGTGGACTCCTGGCCGCGGTCCTCATCCCTGGATCAGCCTACTGGAAACTTTCTAGGACCTGCTGGATGCCCCGGGGCCCTAAAGGTGCCAGGCCTGTGATCTCTGCTGGATTTTGGCCTCAGTGGGGATCTGTCCATGGAACAGTTCAGGGTCATTTTGTTAATCTTCAGAGGCCTTGCCCCAGATTCTCCTCTGCTGTCCTGTGACCCTGGTGACGTTCCGGGAACACTTGGTCCACGTGAGGGGAGGAACCACTGCCGGGAACTTTGATCCGCGCTGGGGCTGCTGGGCTCACACTGACCATAGACCACACCAGAAACACTTCTGCTCCCCAGGAAGAGCCAGGGCGGCCTGTGCGTGTCCTCTCAGCCCCTCACGGTAGGTCTCCTGGGGTCTGTGGGGGTGGGGGAGGACTCTGGCCTCGGTCCCAGCTGCGGGGCAGGAGAGGGGCAGTCACTCCTCCCAGGGTCAGAGCCTGTCCCCAGCTCCAAGCAGGATACACCATCCGGGTACTCTGCTATAGGAGGAGAAGCCCCCGTGGCCCCCTGCCAGGGTGGTGCTGGCCTGGGGCGGGAGGCAGGGGCGGCAGGGTCCTGAGATAAAGGTGACCGGGTCCCTGTGCTCTGGGAGTGCAGAGTGAATGGTGGGGATACGCAGGACGACCATATGTCCAGGTTTGCCTGGTTCCATCCTTGTTTATGCCATCCTGTGGCTCCCCTTTGAGTCCGGGTTTCGTTGATATAGTCACTCCAAGAATAAAATCCAAATATAGCTACCTTTTATCCAACACTTACTATTTGCCAGGTATTGTGTTAAATGCATTGTATTTGCTGTCTAATGTAAGCATATATATTATCCAGTTAGGTACTGATTTTAACTGTAAGGGATGAGGTTACAATCGTGCATGGGAAAATTAAGGCTTGGAGAGAAGGAGTGACCTGCCCGAGCCCACACAGCCTGTAGGTAACAGGGTCAGACTTTGAACCCAGGTCACAGCCCTGGCAGAGTTCAAGGGCTTCCCCACTCCGCTAAGCATGAGGAACGTAAGATGTGATACACAGGTGACCAAGAGCCACAGGCACATTCGCTTTAGTTCAGCACACCCCACCTGGTCTGCGCTCAGCTCTGGGCCGGGTGCTGGGGTGCACGGCCCGGTAAGACATGCTGCAGACAGCATCCCAGCCCCAGAAGCTCACAGGCAGACTGGGGCAACTGACCAGAAGTTAGAGCAGAAGGACCCAAGCATTCATCTGAGGGTGGGAATGACCTGGGGCGTCCACAGTCAAGGATGGCTTCCTGGGGAAGGTGTGACTTGCGCGGGCTTGGGGTGTGGGTGGAGGTATGGGGGCATTCTAGAGCAGAAAGGGCCGTGTAAGCGGGAGTTGGGGTGGCACCCTGTGGGAAGTGTTGGGAGAAGGACAGTGCTCAGTTCACAGCTTTTTTTTTTTTTTAAGATTTTATTTATTTATTTGAGAGAGAGAGAGCGCAGGTGCACAAGCAGGGGGAGGGGCAGAGGCAGAGGGAGAAGCAGGTTCCCCGCTGAGCATGGAGCCCGAAGCAGGGCTCCATCGACCCCAGGACCCGGGGATCATGACCTGAGCCGAAGGCAGACGCTTAACCGACTGAGCCACCCAGGGCCCCGCAGCTTCTCTTATTTCACCATGCTGGCTATCTCCCCCCAAGGCAGCTGGGAGACAAGCTCTTTTGAGCCTTTGCGATGTAATTGCAAGGGAGGAGAGCAGTCCAGGAAGCCCGCATTATGTGTTTGGAATGGGGCTGTGTGTTTTACATGATTATCTGAATTTTTATGACTTTCAACCTTCTTACAAACGTGACCTGTTTATTATTTTTTTTAGAAACTGTAGACAATGTCTGATAAAGCAAAAGGAAAAAATTAAAGTCACCCACAATTCTGTTTTTCAGAGATAACCACTGCAAATATTTTGTGTATAATCTGAAGCTTATCTAAGAGCCTATCGAGAGTCACTTCATTAATATAAATGAGTGAGTCGAAAGGGTCCTATTATGAATAACAAAAGATGCCCCTCTATTAACTCTCAGGAAATTTCAAGGGTTTTTGGAGCTCTGTGGTAAGAGCCAGGCAGGAAAAAGACTAAATATATATTTTTTACTCTACCACCATATCACAAACTCGATGCCAGTTATCTCAGTTAATTGCCACAACTCTAACAAAGCTGTAATTTAGGTAGTAGTGTTACTATCATAATTGTTCTTAATTTACAAATGCAGAAACCAGGCACTGAGGGGTTACTTCACTGCCTGGGACACAGTGGGCAGCAGGTTGGGGAGGACCAGCCAGCTGGGGTGGGGGCGGGGAAGAGGCCGGAGCCTGGGAAAGGAGGCGGGGTCCAGGGAGCAGCAGGACTTCCTGGGGGACCTGGATGAAGCCAGCAGGGGCTCCAGATGAGCCTCTAAAGCCTCTCTTCCCGCTCTCAGATGTGCTGGGGCCCCTTGGCCATGCAGACTGCAGTGGAGCCATCCCCGAGTAGAGCAGCAGTCCCCTGATGGGGCTCTGGGCTCCTGTCACCCTCTGGAAGGAGTGAGGGTTGGCTCTGTGGTGGATGACAGACTGGCCTGTGGCACACACAGAAACGTATCAACCCAAAAGCAATTTGAGAAGAGAAAAAAGTCCATTTACAACCAGTCAATCACCCCCCTGCCCCGACCAGAGCCAGACTTCCCTGGCTTGCTGAAAGCATGGAACATTTTTTGTGGGCATGTGCTGGTCTCTGCAGAAATGCAGAGGTGGTTTCTCAGATGAGAAGCAGGAATCTTCTGGCTGCCTCTCCACAGTGCCCAGGCTGGGGCACTTACCCTCTCCAGAGCCCCCAGTGACCTGCTCTTGAGGGCACTTGGGAAAGGGGCCCACATCCAGGGCATCCTAGCCAAAGCCATCAGAATCTGTGCTCTTCTAAACCAAGGGCAAAACAATTACCCGCTTCCCTTGGCTGGGAGGAAAGAGCCAGAAAAAGTGCTGTGGAGAGGCATCTTGCTGGTCCATAAATGGGGTGGTTGGATGATCTCATCAGGTTTTCCAGAGCTAACCTCTGTGACAACTTTAGAACAAAGTTAGGGCTGGCCCGAACTCAAAATAATCAGGGTCATTAATGCTCTGTTGCTAAACGCTCACTGTGGGTCAGGCTCTGGGTTTGCAGCTTTCCACACATTTTCTCATTCAGTCCTCAGAACAACCCCGTGAGGAAGGTAGAATTGAAGCTTGCTGTTTTGAAGATAAGGAAATTGAAGCACAGAGAGGTTAAGCAATTCAGCCAAGGCCACACAGCTAATGAGGGATAGAGACAGGATTTGTACCCTTACTATCTGACTCCAGAGCACAAACTTTTAGCCATTCTAGAGTGATGTGAGAACGAGTCTTGGGCTGGGAGTGGATAGTTGGGAAACGATCAGTGTTCCACGCCCTCACGGTGAGTACCATCTCCTGTTTCCTCCAACCCCATAGACCGGGGCTCTTTCTTTCCTGAACTTCAGAGGCCCTATTCGGGTCCTCTTCCGACCTTGACACCTCCAAGGGGCGAGAAGTTTGCAAAACCAAAGGGACATATCTGCCCGGAGGCTACGCCCCCATCTTCAATCATGCTTCAATCAGGTACCCAGGAGCCAGGACTGGCGTGGGTCACCTCCCCAGGTCTATCTTCCCTCGGTTGACCAAGTCACAGTAGTGCATGCCCTTGGGCATGTGGGGACAGACAGTAGGTGAGGTCCCTTGTATATGTTCACTCTAGGGCCCTCAGGTCCATTCTAGGGGAAGCTTTTCTGGAAACTGCCTTTGAGAACCAAGGACCAAAGGGGTTAGCAAGGAAGGGGACTGGCACATTATGCATTGTTATGCATTATGGCATCTTTAAAATAAAAATTGCTCCCCTGTTACTCTCTGGAGGAGGAGGATTCGAGTTCACTCTCATGGTCTGGCTGGTGATCATTCACTGGGGCTTGAACCATGCTAGCTGTGGAAAGGTTAACTCTGTCTCCCACACTGCTCGCATCAGCTATGGAGACTTGAGCTGGACGAAGCCTAGCCCAGCCCGCGGTAGGTCAGCACTGGGCTGGACGCCGAGCACAGCGATGAGCACACTCATCTTCTCATGATGAGGACAGCCACGAAGAGCCACCATTTCGGGGAACTATGCTAGCTGCCGAGATCGAGGAGCATACCACCAGGCACCGTATTCCTGGGGTCAGGGAAGGCTTCTGTCAGGATCCCTAGGGGTTTTGTGTGGGATCCCCAGGGGCAGCCCAGCTGGCAGGTGGGGCTGGACAATGGCCACCTCATCCATCTGCAGCCAGGGCCCTCTTCTTATCTGTAACAAGCCTCAGACAAGAGTGTGCCCCCTGGTTCTACAACTCCCTAGACAAGTGGTTACGGAGTTCAGCTTTAGCACAAGACTCTATTCTCTGAGGCTGTATGTAGAGGCTATGGACTCAGGTGTTGTGAGGGGCAGGCAGGTGCAGCTCCTAGAAGAGCCCTCCCCTGCCACCTCTGGGGGCATACTCAGCACCCATGCAAGTGACAGAGGGAGGCATGCACTTTCTGTGGCGGAAGTGGTCCCTTCTCTATTGATTAGGCAGAAAAATTCCTGGAAAAATTGGACTATTGAGTGTCTGAATGGGAGGAGGGAACAGGGAGATTTTGCAAGCGCTGTGTTTGCTTATGGGGAGCCCTTTGGCCTGAAGTGGAACCTTGGGAGGGAGGAGGCAGCCAACAGAGGGCAGCAGAGAGGCGGCCAGCAAAAAGAGTTTGGGGCCAAGACACCCCAACGCGGAGCTGATTGTCAGTGCTTACTAGGGGCAGATAACTGAGAAAAATTAAGATTATGTTGTTCAAGGGTTTTTTCTTTCTGTCTTCCTTTCTTTCTTCTCCCCACTCTCTTTTCTTTCTTCCTCTCTCTATCTCCCCTCCCTCCCTCCCTCCCTTCCTTCCTTCCTTTCTTCCTGTCTGTCTATTCCTGGTAAAGCCAAATGTATTCTATCTATAGGGCATTCTGTTCTTCCTACTTTTTTGGTGTTCAAATAACCTTTCTGTTATGATGGTGGCTTACAACCTTTAACAATAATTAACATAATTTATTAATTTCTCACTCTACATCAGACACTGACCTAAAACTTTGGCTATGTTTTCTCATTCAAGCCTCACAATTACCCTGACCTGGTAGACACTATCCCTGTTTTACAGATAAGGAAAGTGAAGCTCAGCCGGGTTAAGTAACACGCCTAAGGTCACATAGCTAGAATGAGCTAAAATGTGGTGGAGCCAGTATTTGAACTCATGGAACCTGCCCTGCTACAGGCCCTGTAAATGACAGGTGGGGCTATGGCGGCCTGGGAGGTGCACACCCCCATGGGGCAACTAAGCCCCAATTCCAACTGGTCTTGTCATGCGGGAAAGTGAGCCCACTGCTCCTAAATCATCCTGAAATCTGGACTTTTTAATGTGAGATTTCTCAATTTTTACATGTTGGCTAGTAGTTCATATAGAAAAAAGACTGAGCCATGAGACACATCTGTGAACTGCAGCACCAGCCTGTGACCTGGGGTTGGATGCTGGCATTTAAAACAATTTCTTTAGGGACGCCTGGGTGGCTCAGTCGTTAAGCGTCTGCCTTCAGCTCAGGTCATGATCCCAGAGTCCTGGGATTGAGCCCCGCATCGGGCTCCCTGCTCAGAGGGGAGCCTGCTTCTCCCTCTCCCACTCCCCCTGCTTGTGTTCCCTCTCACTGTGTTTCTCTCTGTCAAATAAATAAATAAAATCTTTAAAAAATTTTTTTTTTAGTTAACTAAAAACTCAGTTCTCTTTTCTTATTTAAAAACAAAACCCAAAAAACAAAAATCTGCTGGTCTGTGGAATCCCTGCATCTGGGATCCTCCTGTCCACACAATGCTGGAAAGTTCTGTGGGCTCCAACATGGTGGGGGAGGCGGGTGGGCAGGGGGAAAGCATTTGACAGCAGCAGCAAGGAGCAGGCGACTCATTCAAGATAAGAGCCCGTCTTATCGGGGCGCCTGGGTGGCTCAGTCCTTTGGGTGTCTGCCTTCGGCTCAGGTCATGATCCCAGGATCCTGGGATCGAGCCCCGCATTCGGGCTCCTTGCTCAGCAGGAGCCTGCTTCTCCCTCTCCCACTCCCCCTGCTTATGCTCTCTCTCTCTCTCTCTCTGTGTCAAATAAATAAATAAAATCTTAAAAAAAAAAAAGAGCCCATCTTGTCCCTGCAGCTGCTCTCACCCCCAGTGGATGTACAAGAGCAGATGGTCGAGTCTCCTCATCATTAGGCTCTGCAATGTGCTGAGATTTGGAAACCCAGGAAGAGTTATGGGTTAAAAATTCCCCGCACACTAAAAACCTACCCAGATTTTACACATTACCTTAAAAATTCCATAATACCCATGGTCTCCTCCTTTCCCTCTCTTCCATGCCTTTTTATCTCACTTCCACCCTTTCTCCCCACCTGGAAAGCACACGGGAAGTCCAGGAGACCTGGGTCTTGGTCCTGCCACTAACCTGCCAGGTGGCTATGGACAGGCCACGTGACACCCTGTCAGGCGGTCTGAACCCGGGTCTCATGGATCTTGCAAGGCTGCCGCGAGGCAGTCTGAAAACAACCACTGAAAACACATACTGTCCCAACGGGGAGCCTCCCTGAAAGAGTTAATCCCCGTCTCCTGACTGCCCCTCCCCCCCCCCCCCACCGGGCGCTGGCCCCTGTGCCTCACTGCCCTCGAGAAAGGCGTCACCTCTGTTCTCTCTTCCTGCTGGGGTCAGGAGATGCTGCCCGGGGCCTGGCTGCGCTGGGCCGGCCTCCTGCTGCTGGCCAGGCCTGCCCGGCCCTGCCCTGCGGGCTGTGACTGCTTCACCCAGGAGGTGTTCTGCTCCGATGAGGGGCTGGCCGCCATCCCGCCGGACATCCCGCCCCACGCCACAGGCATCATCTTCGTAGAGACCTCGCTCACCACGGTGGGAGCCAGGGCCTTCAGCGGCAGCCCCAACCTCACCAAGGTGGTCTTCCTCAACACCCAGCTCCACCACTTAGGGCCCGACGCCTTCGGGGGGCTGCCCAGGCTGGAGGACCTGGAGATCACTGGCGGCACCTTTTCCAACCTCAGCACCGACACCTTCTCCAACCTGAGCTCGCTGGGCAAGCTCACCCTCAACTTCAACATGCTGGAGGCTCTGCCTGAGGGCCTCTTCCACCAGATGGACGTCCTGGAGTCTCTCCAGCTGCAGGGCAACCGGCTCCGGAGCCTGTCTGGGAGGCTCTTCCGGCCTCTGGGAGGTCTGAAGACCCTCAACCTTGCTCAGAACCTGCTTGCCCAGTTGCCCGAGGAGCTGTTCGACCCCCTGGGCAGCCTGCAGACCCTGAGGCTGAGCAACAACGCGCTCTCTGGCCTGCCCCAGGGCGTGTTCGGCAAACTGGGCAGCCTGCGGGAGCTCTTCCTGGACAGCAACCTGATCTCGGAGCTGCCCCCCGGAGTGTTCTCAGGGCTCTTCCAGCTGGAGGAGCTGTGGCTGCAGCGCAATGCCATCCGCCATCTGCCCGGCTCCGTCTTCTCCTCCCTGGGCAACCTGACCTTCCTGAACCTGCAGGGGAACGCGCTGCGGGGGCTGCCCGCCGGCCTCTTCGCCCCTACCCCAGGCCTGGTGGGCCTGTCTCTGTCCTACAACCGGCTGGTGGCTGTCAGCGAGGGCGCCTTTGCCAACCTGTCCAGCCTCAGTTCCCTGATGCTCTCGCACAACGCCCTCACCCATCTCCCGGCCGGCGTCTTCAGAGACCTGGAGGGGCTGGTCAAGCTCTACCTGGGCAGCAACAACCTGACGGCCCTGCACCCAGCCGTCTTCCAGAACCTGTCCAGGCTGGAGCTGCTCAGCCTCTCCCGGAACCTCCTCACCACGCTCCCCGAGGGCATCTTCGACACCAACTACAACCTGTTCAACCTGGCCCTGCACGGCAACCCCTGGCAGTGTGACTGCCACCTGGCCTACCTGTTCAGCTGGCTGAGACAGTACAGCGACCGGCTCTTCAACATCCACACCTACTGCGCCGGCCCCGCCTACCTGAAGGGCCAGCTGCTGCCCGCCTTGCAGGAGGAGCAGCTGGTGTGTCCCGTCACCCGCGACCGCCTGGCCTTCCAGGCCCCGGGTCTGGAGGACAGGGAGCCCGGGGGCAGCTGGGATCTGGCCGCGCAGGAGAGGCCCGTCTGGAGCCAGTGCACCTACAGCAACCCCGAGGGGACCGTGGTGCTCGCCTGTGACCAGGCCCGGTGTCGCTGGCTGAACATCCAGCTGTCTCCCCAGCCGGGCTCGGGCCCCCCGGGACTGACGTACAACGCCAGCCAGCACTGGGACTTGAAGTCCCACTGCGGCTCCGTGAGGCTCACCGTGGCTATCGAGGCTTGGCCAGGGGGGCAGTAGGCACGGGGCGTGCGGAGCCAGGAGCCTGCCTAGGTAGCCTCCCGGGCCCGGCCCGGCCAGAGGTGGGGGCAGAGGGAGAGCCGAAGCCTTGCTTGTGCAGATGCCAGGGATGGAGCGGAGTCCCCCCGGTGGAGGAGGTGGCTCGGGGGCCTCTACCCTCCTCCCCCTCTTCTGTCACTATCACCGAGGCTGGGCCCTACCTCGGCCCTCCTCGAGCTTTGCCAAGCAGCCCTTAAAGCTGCACCACAGTCTGGAGAATAAAAGAACATTCTCCCTGGTGTTTCCGGATGATCTAATACCCACCCCACTCTCATCGTGCCCTGAGGTTCCAGGCCTCAGGCACCACCAGTCCAGGTCCTCTTCGGACTTCCAGCTCGAAGGCCAAACGTCCGTTTCGATCTCTCTCCCTGGGAATCTGGTTTCAATTGATATAGAGAAAAACAAAGCAGGGGGTAGAAGCAGAGGTGAGCAGAAGGATGAGGGGCAGAGGTCTGACTGGCGTGGGGGGTGGTGCTTGTGTCATTTGGGGCCACCTCCTGCGCTGTCGCCAGGGGAGACCAGGATGAATGGGGCCTGGGGAGGCAAACAGCAGCCGTTTGGACTCCCCCCCCACGCCAAGTCCCTCTTCTCCCTGCCACGGACAACAGGGCTGCTCCCTGAGTGGGGAGGCGGGAGGGGCAGTGAGTGGGGCTTGGAGGCTCCTCAGCTCTCCGCTCTCTGATGGCATCTGACTCTGGGGCCGCTCGCTCCCTGCGATGGTTCTCCTCTGGTTTGCAGGACACCACTCTCTCACAGCCCGGCCACTCCTTCGGTCTCCCAGCCGCCCCTTCCATGCTGGGGACCCCCCCACCCTGTGCCCTCCTGTTCGGCCTCCCCGGGGAATCTCATGCGTGTCCCTGGGGTCGGATGCATGATGACCTGCATCTCCATCTCGGGCTCAGGTCTTCTTTGGCTCCGTGATGAGCTATCTGCCTGCTCAGCAGCCCCGTGTTCGATCATTCCGCCTCGAACATCTGTAAGGCAAACCGATCCCCGGTTCCTCCGGGATTCCTCTCCAGCAGATTGCCAAGCCCAGGAGCTGGGTGTGTTCTCCAGTCTCTCCTTCCCCTTGAACGTCATGACCCACCCATCCAGGAACACTTCTGAGCACCCCTTTATCCATTTCCCCCTTCCCATTCCCAGCCCCGGGAGGCTCTTTGTCTCCCTGGACCGGACCGTGTGCAGCCTCCTACCTGGTTCTCCTGCCTGCAGTGTGGACCGGTCTGGGTGAAATGCTGGGGTTGGGGAGGGAGACACGAATCTGACGTCTGGCAGGCCCTCCGGGAACTCACTCACAGTCTGGCAGGAGAGATCAGACAAGGGTGCAGGTCTTGGTGGTGGGCGGGGAGGAGAGTGAAGCCAAGAACCAAGGGCAGGGACAGGCTTGGGGGAAGGCAGGAGCGTGATGTCAGCTTCAGACAAGGAAGTGCAACTCCCCCATTGTGTCCAGGGATGCCCTTTTAAAAAACGTGCTTCCCGAGGCTCAAATCAAAATCACCACAAATTCTAAGGTGATGGAAGGTAGTTGACCAGATTCGCCAAAGGAACAGACTCCCAAATTCATTGGGTTCAATTCCCAGAAGCATTATGGATTAATAATCTTTTTAAAAAAGATTTTATTTATTCATTTGAGAGAGAGAGCACGAGATGAGGGGGGAGGGGCAGAGGCAGAGGGAGAAGCAGACTCCCCTGCTGAGCAGGGAGCCCGCTGTGAGGCTCCATCCCAGGACCCTGGGATCATGACCTGAGCCGAAGGCAGATGCTTAACTGACTGAGCCACCCAGGTGCCCCTGGATTAATACTCTTAATCGGTCCTCCGAGGTTGGGGAACTGTACCACCTCTGGGAGGCCGCGGTCCCGAGTGTCTGAGGGTCCAGGCTTGTGTTCTCCTGACCCCGGCCAAAGGCCGGCTGCTTTAGGCTGCTTGCTTCCCTCTGGGGGTGATGCGCGCTGTCTGGGGAGGGCGTCGCTGCCCCAGCACATCCAGGAGCGTCACAAGCCTCTACCCAGTGAATGCTGGTCTGAACTACAGCTCACGGTCCGAATAGTCGTGCCCCTACTGCCGGAGATAAAGGAACAAGATCATCGAGGAGACATTTCTCTTAATTATATTCTCCCCCAAACTCTAACTCTTCATTACATTGAAATACAGTCATTTCTCTCTGTGCTGAATGACACTGGGGAAAGAGCCCTGGCTGACGGCCAGGGGCTTTGTCATCCGGGCAAGCTGCTTGTCCTCCCTTTCCAGTTGGCTCAGCGAGACCAGAGTCACTATGCTCTTTCTAGTAGCATGGCCAGATTTTGCAGATCAACATATACATGTTGCATGGGACATCCTTATAGCACAAAACTGTGTGTAGTTTATCTGAAACCCAAGTTTACCTGGGTATTTATCTGGCGACCGAACCACCTGGTGAACGTTGGGGAACCGGCGTCTGCGGTGGTAGAAGTCCTGACCTCTGAGGGGGCCACAGGGTCTTGAGGGGAAGCAGGAGGTGCTGAGCAGTCCTCCGGCTCAGACTGAGGGCAGCAGAGAAGAGACTCTGAGTGTGCCCCACACCCCAGGAGTCCTCACCTCCTGCTACCTGTCTCCTTCTGGAGGTGGCCCAGTCTTTTGATGGGTTCTGGGATAGAAATCAGGATACTTGACTCCCCCCTTCCTTAACATTCTGCCTCTGGCAAATCATGGCTCCTCTCCGGGCCTTTCCTCAGCTATATAAAAAGGAGTTTTGTTCTTTACTTTTCTTTCTTTTTTTTTTTTTTTAAGATTTAAAAAGAGATTTGAGAGAGAGAGAAAGCGCAAGCAGACAGAGAGAGAGAGAGAGAAGCAGGCTTCCCACTGAGCAGGGAGCCCGACCCTGGGCTCCATCCCAGGACCCTGAGATTATGACCTGAGCGGAAGGCAGATGCTTAACTGGCTGAGCCACCCAGGCATCCCAGGAGTTTGGTTCTTGATGCCGATCAAACCTCAGAATCACTGGGAAGGTGAAGCAAACCGTAACAACAGGTACCTGGGTGGGCCCTACTTCCTGAGATTCTGATTCAATCGGCCTGGGGCAGACCCAGATAGCAGTTTTATCTTTAACTCCTGCAGGGACGCTAATGCTGAGCCAAGGTTGAAAACTTGGGCTCTATCTTGTCCCGTGCTGGGTCTCATAGCCATTTGTAGCTAGACCCAGGGCAGTGGAGGGAATGGTCCGACCCACCTGCTGTAGTGCTCTGGATGAATTCATGAATGAAATGAGCCACAAAACTGCATATAAAAAGATTTCGTAGGGTTTCTTTTTTCTTGTTGGTGTTTTTTATTTTACCACCCTCATGCCCTCAGGAGATTTTGAAGAAACAAGCTGGATGCACTCTGGCTTGTTTTCTTGCAGCATAAGGATTGCTAAGGCATCCCAAAGTACCTCCTTCCAACAGGTGCGGGGGCTCCTTGCCCTGATGTCCTGCATGTTCTGCAGTCCGGTGGTTTCCTGCCATTTACCAGCAGTGGTAACTAACTTGCCAGCAGTAACTTGGGCCTGGTACTGTAGCTCTTTGTGCCTCAGTTTCCTCATGCATACCGTTGATCACGGGCATGGTGGTGCCCACTTCACAGTACTGTTGGTGAAGGGAAAATGCGTGCATTCATGTAACAATGACACATGGGTTCTCAGAAATGTTATCTATTATTATTATTTCTAGAGAAGCGCGGTGGGTGTGGCCAGCAGGAAGCAAGAACTGACCAACTGCTTGGCCACTGCACTGGTGTTATCATCGGTGTTTCTGGGAGGATATTAAAGTTGCTCTTTATATATGAAAATTGTATCATTTGGGAGGATTGGAAATGCCATTGACAAAACAGTTCAGTACCTACCGTGGATATTGGAGAGCTGCCAGCGCTTCCAAAAATCAGACAATTTAGCACAATGTAAGCCTATCAAAGAATTCTTTCTCGCACTGTGTTTTCAACTCGCCCCCACTTCTGCATCTGCAGACGGTTCAACATTTCCGAAACCTGCAAACGGGCCGATTCGGCGGCCCAGGGCGCCCCCTTGTGGCACGCTGGAGGGACGGCTCCCCTGACGGCGCGCGGCGCTTTTCTCGCTGGAAGTCCCAACCCGCCCCCCCCGCGAAGGGACAGCAGAGCACATTGACTCGGTGGCGCGGGGGCCGCTCCCGGGCAGGCGGAGAGAGCTGCCAAGGCTTCTGTCTCCTGCGGCTCTGGGCAAGTGCCAGGCCGCTGGGTGCCCGCGCCCGTGGGGCGGCCGGCGGGGGCCTGAGGTTCCAGGGCGGCACCGCCACCTCCTGGCGCGTGCTAGTCCGTCCCGGGGATGCTGCGCGTCCTGCACCGTGGGACAGCCCTGCACGACAGTGAGTTGTCAGGCGTCGCCCATGACTCGCAAGCGGGCCTCCAGGCACTGCTGTGTGAAATGCTGCAGTGAGCTCAGCCTGCCACTGTGACACAGGAGAACCCAAAGTTGTCCTTCTAGCTTGGACACTTTCAGTTTTCCAGGACCGCAACTTAGCATGACCTGCTGGCAAGACTGTGCTTTGCCTTCTTTGCAATTTTATCAGAGTTGTTCAGCATTTTGGAAAATATCCCTGCACGACCCCCCCCCCCCGCCCCTTAACCCTTATTTCAAAAACTCAAATATAAACAGAAAGCAGCTTCTCTTAAATTCCTCCTTTCCTCATTATCTAGTAGGTGAAAGCCTCTGACGATTTCATCAGATCTCTGGTGAGGTCGAAACCAAGCATTTTCACATGGCGATAAATATTATTTTATCATAAACTACCTTTTATTTTTAATTTATTATAGTTAGAACATTTAATTTTTAAATTCTCTGTGAGATCTGATTATACTATCTGTGAAATTTATTTCAGGAGACTGAAGGGGCTGTTAAGAATCATTTGCTATGGGGCGCCTGGGTGGCTCAGATGGTTGGGCGTCTGCCTTCGGCTTGGGTCATGATCTCGGGGTCCTGGGATCGAGTCCCACATCGGGCTCCTTGCTTAGCAGGGAGCCTGCTTCTCCCTCTGTCTGCCGCTCCCCCTGCTTGTACTCTCCCTCTCTCTCTTTCTGGCAAATAAATAAATAAAATCTTAAAAAAAAATCATTTGCTAGAACAGGGGTGTTGGATCTGTCAGTGATGAAATCCACTGTTCCAAGGTAATGGAAGGAGCAAAAGTTGGATGTCAGGGTCTCTAGAGAAACAGAACCCAGTAGGACCCTCCCCCCACACACCTGAGAAGTCCCACAATCTGCCACCTGCAAGCTGAGAAGCAGGAAAGTCCGTGGTGTAATTCAGAGTCCGAAGGTTGGAGAACCAGCACCTCTGATGTCCAAGGGCAGAAGACGGATGTCCCAGCTTAAGCAAAGGGAGCACATTCTCGCTTCTTCCAACTTTTTGTTCTATTCTATTGGATGATGCCCACCCACCCTGGTGAAGGGGGATCTTCCCTGCTCAGTCTACTGGTTCGAATGCTCATCTCCTCTGGAAACACCCTCAAGGACATACCCAGAAGTCATGTTTTACCAGCTACCTGGGCACCCCCTAGCCCAGTCAAGGGGACACATGAAATGAACCATCACTGTCTTCACTGATTGAGGTGATTTCTCGGCACTTCTTTCCTTATGAGGTGGAGGTGGTGGTCCTGGCTCCCTGCCCATGTTTCCCCTTCCCTTGCCAGGTGAGAGCACCTGTCACTTCCACTTTACCTGAGAGGCTTTGTAAATGGGAACAGAGGTTCAAGTTGGGCTTGGAGGGAAATAAAAGATTAGGACATCTGATTTGCGGCATCAGTTCTGCCTCGACTTTGCTCTGTGACTCCGAGCCTCTGAATCTTCATCGGGTAAGCAGGTGCTGAAAGCTTTGAGCGCACACATGCTCTTCGATTGGGTGTGTGGAGGGTCCCACGTCCTGCCCCGTCCCTCCCTAGGGCTGCTCACCTGGCCTGGGGGATGATGGGCACTGGGGGGAGGGCCCAGCCACAGTCTAAACTCCCAGACTTGTGGGAGCAGCCAGACTCCTTGGCCACAGCTGATGAGCACACCTCTCTTCCCACCCAGGAGAGGGGACATGGGACTTCTCGGGAGAAGAAAAGGGGCCTCTGAATTAGACTTGGAGGCTGGATGGGGAGATTTGTATTCAATCCCTGGACTGATTCTATTTTTGCTCTCAAATCTGTGTGTCAACCACTATTCTTTGGTGTATGATATTGTTTTGACATCTGTGAAGCTGGCAAACTCTCGAAGTCTCCTGGAGTCTTAAAAATTGGATCTATGAAATTGGCATATCCTAATAAATGACAAATCAAAAGCCTTAGGGCATTTGCAATAAGTATTATTAGACCCACTGCATTGGCTCACAAACACATCCCATATTTAAATTGAAATATAAGAAGTCATTCATGCAAAATTTTACTACCCAACTTCTACCCTCCCCGAGTTAGAGCTCTAAACCAGGAAAAACTAAAAACATCTCCCAAGCAGTGAAAAGAAGTTTCCAGTGCCTTAGATGAAAGCTCATGCATTGCTCAGAGGAACATTCCTCTGCTCAGACTCAGTTCACTTTTATGTTAGACACAAAGCTATCAAGTTTGATCATATGGTTTCCAGACTGGAGTAGATTAAAGGCAAAAATCGCAGATTGGGAGGAGGGTGGTGGTCCTGCTGGAGACTTGCTAGCAACAAAGAAAGAGATGGAAACACGACAAAATCAGACAGAAACTCCCAAAGAAGAGCAGCCTGGGCTGTTCAGTGGAAGGCTCCTCCAAAGCTCCCGAGGCAACACGTTAGTCCAGCACAGAGCAGGTAAATAATGAGCCGAGGTAGAAAACGATGACCCTGAGCTGCCCGGAAAAAGTGGACATGCTGTATAACAGGGTCTTAGTTTGCATGCTCATGAAAGCAGAGCTGGGGGCGAGGACTTGGATGTGGTTTAATTGGGAGGTAATCCCAGGAGGCAGCGCCATGAGAAAGAAGGAGGAGACGCCAACACGAGGATGTTCTGTGGAAGGTGCTGTTGCCCACGGGGCTCGGTTCCGTAAGGACTGCCTGAATGTCCCAGAGCTGCCCTGACCTGCCCCCTCCTACCGCCAGCTTCCATTCACCCCCTATGTCTGGAAGTGGGGCTGGGGAAGGCCCAGGGGCAGAGAGACAGGGAAAGCCAGGTGTGAGGCGGGCGGAAGGCACCTGCTGCCGGCACCCTCTGTGGGCAGCAGCTGTAAATTCTTAAGGGGGTGACGTTAGAGGTTTTAATCAATAGTAGGCCGGGTCCTCAGTTATCAGTAGGGCGAGTATGAGCCAACCCAGAATGGTCATTCGACAGGGCTCTGGGAATGTCGGAAGAACCCATGCTTATGGATACGCCCATGGGGGTGCTGGGGGTGCGGTACCCTCCGTGAGCTGCTGTCACTGGAGGCACTGGGGGGCTTTACTTAATCCGGGCTTCAGCCCTCAGGACACGCAATTAAAGCAGCTCTCCTGGCCCGCTCTTTCGGCCAGGGCTGCTTGTCTAGTGTGACATTATCTTCTAGCCACATTTACCCCTCTCTTGGGCTGGTATTAGGGTACGATCCCTTCATTCACTCCACAAATGTTTCCCGGTGTCTTAGGTCAGGGTCCCCAGAAGCAGACCTCGATATTGTGATGAGCACTGGGTATTATAGAAGACTGATGAATCACAGCCCTGTACCTCTGAAACCAATAATACATTATGTGTTAATTAAAAAAAATAAAAATAAAACTTCAAAAAAATTTAAAAAAAAAAGCAGACCTTGAGATGAGGGTCCAGATGTAGTTTTGTTTGTTTGTTTATTTATTTATTTATTTATTTATTTATTTATTTACTAGAGGGGTTGGGGGAGCAGAGGGAGATGGAGAGAGAGCATCTTAAGCAGGCTTCATGCCCAGCATGGAGCCCGACACGGGGCTCGATCTCACAACCCTGAGATCATGACCTGAGCCGAAATGAAGAGTCGGACACTTAACTGACCCAGTTACCCAGGTGCCCCGAGATGTAGGTGATTTCTTAAAAGGAAGTGATCCCAGGAGAAACTGGTGAGGGAGTGGGAGAAGCAGGACGGGGACAGGAAGCCAGGCAGCATGTGATTTCAGGGGGAGAACCAGCCCCCGCCTGGTCCAGCAGGAAAGCTCTGGAGTGTAAATTGTTTCTCACTTTGTCCCAACTCAAGGCAAGGAGCTGGGCTTTACATGCCTCATCAGCAGCCACTGCTAAGGGCCAGTCCCCTGCATCCCTGCTGCTCCTCAGGAGGCAAAGCAGCCCCAGTAGCCTGGGGACAGCACTCCAGAGTCACAGGTGCTCGGGTGAGGAATGAAAACACCCAGAGGCTGAGCAAGGGCACACAGAATAAGAAAAGGGGATGCTGGGGGTCTGGAGGAGTGTGTTGCCCGTGTTCTACAGTTAGTCTTTACTCTGAGCCCGGCACTAGCCTAAGGGTGTGGCTTTACCAGAACTCTAGGAAAAACTGGCTTGGGCCGTTCCTGCCCCCAAGGGCACTAGACCCTAGGAGACATGGGTCCTCTATCCAACCCTGTAACTTTAAGGGCCTTGGTTTCCCATATATGAGTGAGGGGGTTTGACTCTCTAAGCACCCCCCATCCCACTTCTACCCTCACAAGTTGGGTGGTCACAGAGGCTTAGCATTAGGGCGTGTATGCACCGACAGAGGGTACACTTCTCAGCAATCATATACCATCTTATTTTTTGTAGAGGTATGTGATGAAAATTCTATTATAAGGCTGTTGGTGAGACAGCCGACTTTGTTTTATTTGGTGGGAGGATAGAATCATCTGAGCATTTTACTTAGGCAAATTCAATCATAAGCGCTCAGGAGAGGGAGAGACAGAGAGACAGAGAGGAAGTCGGGCTGGGTATGTGATTTTAGGTGGATATGTTTAGGGTGTTGAGGTAGTTGAGGCAAACCCGGGTTTAAGAACAAAAGGTACAGGGGCGCCTGGGTGGCTCCGTTGGTTAAGTGACTGCCTTCAGCTCAGGTCATGATCCTGGAGTCCCGGGATCGAGTCCCGCATCGGGCTCCCCGCTCAGCAGGGGGTCTGCTTCTCCCTCTGCCCTCTTCCCTCTCGTGCTCTCTGTCTCTCATTCTCTCTCTCTCAAATAAGTAAATAAAAAATCTTAAAAAAAAAAAAGAACAAAAGTTACAAATAAAAGAATAAAAAGGTGATTGCCACTTGAGGCCAGGACAAAAGGAGGATAAACAGTTGAGCTACAGTATCATCTGGCTTTTGCCCACCCACAGAGCATGGAGCACAGAGACCAGCTTCCTCCGTGGAGGGAGCAGCTGTTACAGGTGCAGGGTAGCTGGGATCGCTGCGTGGGGTCGTTTGTGGTGGAGGATCCACCAGGACCAGATCCACCATGTGGGCGTGGAGGGGGCTGTAGGTCTGCTTTCTGGAGCGCATCTTGGAAAGTGTGGCGTTTTGAGTGATGAGAGCCTTCCCGCCTGTCTCCGGCACCCATGAAGTAGATGGGCAGGACACGGGGCCGGCTCAAAGCCGTGTGCTCCCGGCTGAGCCAGTCCGTGCCTGGGAAGGGACGCTGCGCCCCCAGGAATGCTCGGGGCCGGGGTCGGGTGGCGGCGGAAGCCTGAATGCCAAGCAGTCAATAGAGGAGATTGATGGGCTGTGGTGCCTTGCCGGGGAGGCCCGGGCAGCCGGCTGCCCTTTCCTTGTGGTTATGTATGGCCTAGCTGGGGCGTCCGAAACCAGGCTGACAGCTCCCAGGAACCTGACCCGGCTGGTGCACCACCTGTAGCCTTCCGCCGACTCATCCCTCAACTGGAGGAATGTCAGCCTCACAGACAGTGACCAGACCCGGTAGGTGTGGAAGGAAGGATTCCAGAACACATCCTAACCCGGAGACCTCTTTATCCAGAGAAATGTGTGTGTGCATGTGTGCACGCAGGACCCATGGCTGTACCCCCTAAATATTTACAGAAGCAGACATTTGTGAACTAGACCTAGGGCAGCTAAACTGATTCTTACTTTTGGCACAGGGCAAGGGAGCTCAAGCCGTCCCGAACAGTAAGTAATCCAAAAACAGTTCTTTGTAATTGGGGAACGTACACCAAAGGTTTGGGTTTGTTTGTCTCCTTGTTTGTTTGGTTTTGCCGTGTGTGTGCGTGCGTGTGTGAGTGTGTGTGTTTGTCTTTTGGTAACAGAAGTGCAAGTCTAATCCTATTTCATTTACCTGACAGGTCAAGGAGGTCTAGACATGTTCTGGGTGCTAAGGGCTGAGCTGGGCTGGGCAGACAGCTGTGGATGACTCAGTCCCCCTGGGGCACGTGTGGCAGGAACCCCACCCCACCCCACCCCCTGTGACTAGGAGCAGCCCGGGTGACAGTGGCCAGAACGGGGTGAGAGACGGTGGTGTGAGGGCAGAAGTCCAGGCTGGAGTGCTGGAGGTACCACTTCCTTTTAGAAAATGGGCCTCGTCATTCCTGCTGAGTCGGTCTCCATGACAGTGTGGAAATCAGGTGAAATGAGGCAGGAGCAAATGCTCCCCAAATTGCAAACCGTTCCTGGGGAGGTCTGTATCGTGAAATGGCTGGCGGCTTGGCCCCAGGAGCTCGCGGTCTGGTGGGGCCAGGCGCCGTCAGCCCACCGGGCCGACTCGGCGATGGAGCGCGCGGGCAGAGAGAGGCCCGGGCGTCACGGACTCCAGACCAGGGTTTTTGTCAATTGCCGCGCAGCACATCACCCTCCGACGTAGTGGTTTCCACCAGCAGTGATCGTTTGCTCTCCCTGGGTTTCTGTGGGTCGGCTCGCAGACAGGCACGGCGGGAACAGTTCGTCTGGGCGCCGTCATGGGGCCCCAACTGTGGGCTCCAGGCTTCCTGAGCATGGGGGCTGGGGTCCAAGGGCAGGTGTTGGGAGAGACAGAGCCAGAGAATGAACATGAATACGAGTGAGAATCAAGTGGAAGGGCTGACCTTTTCTGACCTAGCCTTGGAAGTCACAACGCCTCACTGTCCCTACACCCCATTGGTCAGGGTAGTCAGCAGATGCACCCAGATCCAAGGCGAGGGCATGAGACCCTCCCTCCGAGGGAGCAGAGTCCGGCACACTGCCAGGAGGTCCTGCGGGATGCGATAAGTGCACGGGAGTGGCCATCTTTGGGAAGTACTGTCTGCCGTGCTGTATGGGACGGAGGTGGGGGCATGGCGATGCTTGCTCTGAGTCTTAAAGGCTGCGGAAACTAAGCTGTGTGGCAAGCCGGGGAGGAGAGGGGTTCCAGGTGGAGAGGTAGCACCCCTAAGCACCAGGGTGCTGAAGAAACGTGGACACTTTGGGCAACCAAAGCAATTCCGTGTGCTGGAACCAGTCGTGGGAGACGGGGATGGCAGGGGATGGGGCTGCCCAGTGGAGGGCTTAACCTGGAGCTCATGACCCCCTGGGTCCGCCTGTTCCTGTCACAACCAGGAGAAAGCTATGGCCCCTCGCTCAGGAGAAAGTGCCCAGAGGATACTGTGCACCATGTCAGGGACCCGGGCAAGGCCTGCAACGCAAGAGGCCCTCAAAGATCCCTTCCTGCCCTGCGTTCTGTGGAGCCAGCTCAGACCCCACAGTCGCCAGTGGCCGTGAGTGGGGCTCTAAGGGGAGGGGCTGTAGAAGTCACCTCCCACTGTATCAGGAAAGGAAGAGTTTGAACTTTGTCTGGGGGACACGTGCTTGGGCCAGTGCCTGCCGCGGGAAGGCCCCCTTCAGGGTCCTCTGCTCTGCCCTCTGTCCCCGGTCATCCCAGGTGAGTGGCAGGGCTGGGGACATGGTGCGTTACGCTGCGCTGGGACAGCGTGTGTGTGCTCCAGCGCAGGGCTCCCGAGGGCAGGCCTTCGGGATGGACCAGACCTACCTGTGAGCAGGGCTCAGTAAGTCCCCATCCGGGGGACTCGTGTGAAAGTGGGTGGAGGTGACATTTGAGGTCAGTGTTTCAACACTTAGGTTCACTGTCTAGCAAAACAAAACAAAACAAAACAAGACAAAAAGTGCAGTTTACTTTGTCAGTTACGGACGTCAACCGTCCCCGTCTGCAGGCGGTTCTGAGAGCGCTGGCCCTGGTGCAGACACACACATGTAGCCGCGCGCTGTGCTGTCCCACGGCCTCATCTCTCCTGTCTCTCCCTGGTGCGCTCGCAGCCTGGCTCCCATCTGCAGAGCCCCCCGCTTCCGTGGTGTTGAGGGTACCTACTCTCTGCTCGGTCGCCTCCCTGCTGCCAGTGATGGGGTCACAGGCCGAAGCCTCGCAGGGACGGGACAGTCTGGCCGTATTTAGGGCCTGCCACTCTGCCTTCTCATTTAGAATATGGGGGCCTGTCCTAAAAGGCCAGAGAGGTGGCCAGGCAGCTAAAACTCACCCGGAACTAGCCTTCGAGGACAGTTGTCAGCAGCAGGCCCGTGGCACCGGGCTCTCTGCAGGTGTAGGTAATCCCACGGGGCCCCAGGAGCCTATCAGACTCAACCCAGCCCTCGTCCCAAAGGCCTCAGGGGCATCGCCGAGCCCTGCCTGGGCCTGGCATCTGCATGGCATCCTTGTTCTTCCTAGAGTGGATAGAGCATCACTGTTCACAAAGTGCTTCTATGTGGTTTCGATTCTCCCGATTGGGAGTGGAGCGGCCTCCCCAGGGCAGCCCCGTCCTGTTCCCCTGAGCGGGGGGCCTGGGAGATGGCTGAGCCTCCTGGTCCCACCTCGCCCTGCCACACCCCTGAGGCTCAGCTCTGGACACTGTGGCTCAGGCACCATCAGCTTCCGGCTCAGCTGGGAGAGGCTCCGACAGAGCCAAGCCGACCCTTCCCCATCCCGGCCCGTGTCTTCACGGCCAGCTGCCTCTTCTTCCAGGCGGGTGCCTCATGCTTCCCGCGTCCTGGGGCGGACTCACCATGCCTCCTCAGCTGCCTGCTCTCTTCTGCCCCGTATGAACACTGGCCTGTTGCTTTCACATGGTGCCCCAGCCTTCTCCGCCCGCTGTCTGTGCTGGGGGGCATTTCCCAGGTGCCTGGGTCTCTGGGCTTTCAACCAGGCTTGGCCAGTAGCGGGGGCAGGGGGGGGGGGGGGGGGGGGACCGAAGCCAGAGCATTTCTTCCCCTGGCCCTGCGCTGGGCCCCCTCCACGGCCTCCCCTCCACGGCCTCCCCTCCACCTGCACAGGCCTGCAGGGCTTTGTGCGGGGCCGGGCAGCTCCCGGCTCCCGGCTCTAGATACACTGCCTCCCTTTTTTGTCCTGCTGCCCTAGAGGATGCTGGTGGCTTCTTGCCATCGCTAACCTCTGTGCTGCCTCAGCATCCCGTTCAGCTTCTTAGCTTTTATAAAGCTATGCAGCCGACCCTCTGTATTAAACTCCCTCCGTCTGAAGTGCTAACGTGCTTCCTGCTACCCACCGGACCGCTGACTGATGCATCCCTTTCTCAGAGGATGACGCCACGTCAGGGTGTTCAGGCCCCGACATCGCCTCCCCCCATCCAGTTTAGTCACTGGGTCAGAGGACTGTGTTTCTGGAATGCCTCCTGAGCCCGTCCCTCCCCATGGTGCAGCCCGGGGCAAGTCCCGATCATTCCTGGCCCGGATGAGTCCAGCAGCCTCCCACCATGGCCCCCCGCCAGCCCACCCTCCCCACAGTGGCCCAGAGGCTTCGGACGAGGCCCCAGAACCTTCCCAGCCAAGCCTGCCCTTTAGAGCTAGGCTTTCCGATCTGACCCAAGCTGCCTTCCAGCCCTGGCCATCTCCCTGACACGCCACACCAGATTAGTCGCTTCCCAAACACTGCCCCCCACCCTTTGTCCACCTGTCTCTGCCTGGACTACCCTTTCTTTCTTACTACGAAACCTATTGATTCTTGAAGACCTGCCGCGGATGATGCCTCCTCTGGGGTGACACACATTAGTCCCCATTCTGCCTTCCATGGTCCCCGGGGGTACCTCCTTAAGAGCCCTTCTCCTGCGTGATGTGGCATCCTTGGTCATCCCAGGGACCTAGGGCCGTGGCCAGCCCTCAGACGGGAATTCAGCAAATGTTTGTTGGTGGCAGTGGAGAGCGCTGGCTGGAATCAGCTGGCCTCCCAATCCCCTGCAGATGGGGCCCACCCCCAGGTCCCTGGCCTCTTTGAACAATCCACCAGAGAGGCCCAGGCCTCTCTCTCCTCACACCCGGCCTTGTCATTTCATTGACATTCTCAATGATCCTGGTTAATGTTTAATTTCGATTTCTTTGTTTTCTGTGAAGTTGGGAACAGGGGGCTGTAGCTGGGAGTGTAAAACACCACAAGAGGAAAACAAATACTCCCCCGTTTTTACTTTACAATTACAAATTGGTTATTTGCCAAGCTTTTTGGGAAGGAGTGGAAATGAATGCCAAACGGTAAGATGTAGCCCTCCCAAATGCTATAACCTTGTCAAGGATGTTAGAGACTCTCTCACTACGAACCCCTGGAGCTGGGGCAGTGAGCATCAGCAATATACTGGGCTCTAAAAAGACTCCGTCTTCACAAAACTTCCATCAAAGTCACTTTCCCGCATCACCACTGGGATTCCAGTGGGATCCTGGATAAAGCCTGAACTCACCAACTTTAAATTCAAGCCCCACCTCCCACCCCTCCCTCTCTGTTCAGCCTCAGCTGCCCCTTTTCCAGCCAGACATCCTGTTTATAGACTCCGGACAGGCCACAAGGTGGGTCTCATTCCGCACCTTTTGAGGACAGTGTAGATGAGTGGTTAGAAGTGAGGTCCCCTGAGCTTGGGTGGCTCAGTCGGTTGGGTGTCTGCCTTCGGCTCAGGTCATGATCCCAGGGTCCTGGGATCGAGCCCCGCGTCGGGCTCCCGGCTCAGGTCCTGA